>NW_028324255.1:4702142-5002678 GCF_054372755.1 Phalangium opilio
AGCCCTCCCTGGAGCGGTGTTGTGACGTCTCAGATGTAACGTAAAATGTCAGAGTTTTTCCACAATACCTGACGAACATTTAATTTTTGGGCTTCCGTGGCGCAATGGTTAGCGCGCTCAGCTGTTATTCAAAAGGTTGGTGGCTCGAGCACACCCGAGAGAGGTGTTGTGGGGTCTCAGACGTAGCGTGAAAAGTCAAAACTTTTCCACAATACCTGACAACCTTTTAATTTCTTGGCTTCCGTGGCGCAATGGTTAGCGCGTTCGGCTGTTAACCAATAGGTTGGTGGTTCGAGCCCACCCGGGAGCGGTGTTGTGTGATCTCAAATGTAACGTAGAAAGCCAAAGTTTTTCCACAATACCTGACGACCATTTAATTTTTGGGCTTCCGTGGCGCAATGGTTAGCACGTTCGGCTGTTAACCAATAGGTTGGTGGTTCGAGCCCATCCGGGAGCGGTGTTGTGGGATCTCAAATGTAACGTAGAAAGCCAAAGTTTTTGCACAATAAATGACGACCATTTAATTTTTGGGCTTCCGTGGCGCAATGGTTAGCGCGTTCGGCTGTGAACCAATAGGTTGGTGGTTCGACCCCATCCGGGAGCGGTGTTGTGAGGTCTCAGATTTGACGTAAAAAGTCAAGGTTTTTACACAATACCTGACGAGCATTTAACTTTTGGGCTTCCGTGGCGCAATGGTTAGCGCGTTCGGCTGTTAACCAATTGGTTGGTGGTTCGAGCCCATCCGGGAGCGGTGTTGTGAGGTCTCAGATGTGACGTAAAAAGTCAAGGTTTTTACACAATACCTGACGAGCATTTAATTTTTGGGCTTCCGTGGCGCAATGGTTAGCGCGTTCAGCTGTTAATCGAAAGGTTGGTGGTTCGAACCCACCCGGGAAAGGTGTTGTGGGGTCTCAAATGTAACGTAGAAAGCCAAAGTTTTTCCACAATACCTGACAACCATTTAATTTCTGAGCTTCCGTGGATCAATGGTTAGCGCGTTCGGCTGTTAACCAATAGGTTGGTGGTTCGAGCCCATCCGGGAGCGGTGTTGTGTGATCTCAAATGTAACGTAGAAAGCCAAAGTTTTTCCACAATACCTGACGACCATTTAATTTTTGGGCTTCCGTGGCGCAATAGTTAGCGCGTTCGGCTGTTAACCAATAGGTTGGTGGTTCGACCCCATCCGGGAGCGGTGTTGTGAGGTCTCAGATGTGACGTAAAAAGTCAAGGTTTTTACATAATACCTGACGAGCATTTAACTTTTGGGCTTCCGTGGCGCAATGGTTAGCGCGTTCGGCTGTTAACCAATAGGTTGGTGGTTCGAGCCCATCCGGGAGCGGTGTTGTGAGGTCTCAGATGTGACGTAAAAAAGTCAAGGTTTTTACACAATACCTAACGAGCATTTAACTTTTGGGCTTCCGTGGCGCAATGGTTAGCGCGTTCGGCTGATAACCAATAGGTTGGTGGTTCGAGCCCATCCGGGAGCGGTGTTGTGAGGTCTCAGATGTGACGTAAGAAGTCAAGGTTTTTACACAATACCTGACGAGTATTTAACTTTTGGGCTTCCGTGGCGCAATGGTTAGCGCGTTCGGCTGTGAACCAATAGGTTGGTGGTTCGACCCCATCCGGGAGCGGTGTTGTGAGGTCTCAGATGTGACGTAAAAAGTCAAGGTTTTTACAAAATACCTGACGACCATTTAATTTATGGTTAGCGCGTTCAGCTGCTATTCAAAAGACTGGTGGTTTGAGCCCACCCGGGAGCGGTGTTGTGACGTCTCAGATGTAACGTAAAATGTTAGAGTTTTTCCAAAATACCGGACGAACATTTAATTTTTGGGCGTCCGTGGCGCAATTGGTTAGCGCGTTCAGCTGTTAATCGAAAGGTTGGTGGTTCGAGCCCATCCGGGAGAGGTGTTGTGTGGTCTCAGATGTAGCGTAAAAAGTCAAAACTTTTCCACAATACTTGACAACCATTTAATTTCAGAGCTTCCGTGGCTCAATGGTTAGCGCGTTCGGCTGTTAACAAATAGGTTGGTGGTTCGAGCCCATCCGGGAGCGGTGTTGTGACGTCTCAAGACGACGTCAAAAGTCAAGGTTTTTCCACAATACCTGACGACCATTTAATTTTTGGGCTTCCGTGGCGCAATGGTTAGCAAGTTCAGCTGCTATTCAAAAGACTGGTGGTTTGAGCCCACCCGGGAGCGGTGTTGTGACGTCTCAGATGTAACGTAAAATGTTAGAGTTTTTCCAAAATACCTGACGAACATTTAATTTTTGGGCGTCCGTGGCTCAATGGTTAGCGCGTTCGGCTGTTAACCGAAAGATTGGTGGTTCGAGCCCATCCGGGAGAGGTGTTGTGACGTCTCAAGATGACGTCAAAAGTCAAGGTTTTTCCACAATACCTGACGACCAATTAATTTTTGGGCTTCCGTGGCGCAATGGAGATACGGGGATGTCCTTTGAGTATGTTATAGACCAATTTGTCCCCCATCTAACCATACTAAAAACATTGAGCTACGACAAACAGGAGCCGAGATATTAAGCAAAATGTTCGTCAACTTTGGTATCGTCTCACTTATTTTTATTATGTTACTTATGATTTTTGCACTAAACTTTGGAGGCTCATAACTCTTGTTCTACAAGAGATACTGGGATCTCCTTTGGATATGTTATAGTACTCTTTGCTCCCCATACAAGGATACTTTAAACTTGAGGCTACCTCAATATCGTCGTCAACTTATTTTTTGTCTCACTTATTGTTAGAAGGTTACTTTTGATTTTTGAAAATAAATTTTGCAGGCTCGTAACTCTGTTTCTACTGGAGATACGGGGATGTCCTTTGAGTATGTTATAGACCAATTTGTCCTTCATCTAGCCATACCAAGAATTAGGGCTACGACAAACAGTAGTCGAGTAATTAAGCTAATCGTAAACAAACAAACCCCCTCCATAGGAAATACATTACACTAAATTCTGGAGGCTCGTGACTCTGGTTCTACCAGAGATACGGGGATGTAAGTAATGTGACCTTGACACAAATGTTCGGATAATTATAAAAAAAAACTTCGCGGTTTCGAACCTGTGGCCTTCCGGGAGTGAGGCGGATGCGATAACCGCTACACTAAAGATATGTTATTACTTTTAATCGAAAGAACAGGGTCAAGTAATTAAGCAATACGTGAAAAAACAAACCCCTCCATAGAAAATGCATTAGACTATACTTTGCTGGCTCCTAACTCTGTTTCTACTGGAGATACGGCGATGTCCTTTGAGTATGTTATAGTCCAATTTGTCCCCCATCTAACCATACTACAAATAATGAGCTACGACAAACAAGGGCCGAGTAATTAAGCTAAACGTAAACAAACAACCCGTCCATAGGAAATGCAGTAGACTATACTTTGCAGGCCCATAACTCTGTGTCTACTAGAGATACGGGGATGTCCTTAGGATATGTTATAGGCCAAATTGTCCCCCATCTAACCATACTAAAAACTTTGGGCTACGACAAACAGGGGCCGAGTACTTAAGCAAAACGTAACGAAACAAACCCCCTCCATAGGAAATGCATTAGACTATACTTTGCAGGCTCGTAAATCTGTTTCTACTGGAGATACGGGGATGTCCTTTGAGTATGTTATAGTCCAATTTGTCCCCCATCTAACCATACTACAAATAATGAGCTACGACAAACAAGGGCCGAGTAATTAAGCTAAACGTAAACAAACAACCCGTCCATAGGAAATGCATTAGACTATATTTTGCAGGCCCATAACTCTGTGTCTACTAGAGATACGGGGATGTCCTTAGGATATGTTATAGTCCAAATTGTCCCCCATCTAACCATACTAAAAACTTTGGGCTACGACAAACAGGGGCCGAGTACTTAAGCAAAACGTAACGAAACAAACCCCCTCCATAGGAAATGCATTAGACTATATTTTGCAGGCTCGTAAATCTGTTTCTACTGGAGATACGGGGATGTCCTTTGAGTATGTTATAGTCCAATTTGTCCCCCATCTAACCATATTACAAATAATGAGCTACGACAAACAAGGGCCGAGTAATTAAGCTAAACGTAAACAAACAACCCGTCCATAGGAAATGCAGTAGACTATATTTTGCAGGCCCATAACTCTGTGTCTACTAGAGATACGGGGATGTCCTTAGGATATGTTATAGTCCAAATTGTCCCCCATCTAACCATACTAAAAACTTTGGGCTACGACAAACAGGGGCCGAGTACTTAAGCAAAACGTAACGAAACAAACCCCCTCCATAGGAAATGCATTAGACTATATTTTGCAGGCTCGTAAATCTGTTTCTACTGGAGATACGGGGATGTCCTTTGAGTATGTTATAGTCCAATTTGTCCCCCATCTAACCATATTACAAATAATGAGCTACGACAAACAAGGGCCGAGTAATTAAGCTAAACGTAAACAAACAACCCGTCCATAGGAAATGCAGTAGACTATATTTTGCAGGCCCATAACTCTGTGTCTACTAGAGATACGGGGATGTCCTTAGGATATGTTATAGTCCAAATTGTCCCCCATCTAACCATACTAAAAACTTTGGGCTACGACAAACAGGGGCCGAGTACTTAAGCAAAACGTAACGAAACAAACCCCCTCCATAGGAAATGCATTAGACTATATTTTGCAGGCTCGTAAATCTGTTTCTACTGGAGATACGGGGATGTCCTTTGAGTATGTTATAGTCCAATTTGTCCCCCATCTAACCATACTACAAATAATGAGCTACGACAAACAAGGGCCGAGTAATTAAGCTAAACGTAAACAAACAACCCGTCCATAGGAAATGCAGTAGACTATACTTTGCAGGCCCATAACTCTGTGTCTACTAGAGATACGGGGATGTCCTTAGGATATGTTATAGGCCAAATTGTCCCCCATCTAACCATACTAAAAACTTTGGGCTACGACAAACAGGGGCCGAGTACTTAAGCAAAACGTAACGAAACAAACCCCCTCCATAGGAAATGCATTAGACTATACTTTGCAGGCTCGTAAATCTGTTTCTACTGGAGATACGGGGATGTCCTTTGAGTATGTTATAGTCCAATTTGTCCCCCATCTAACCATACTACAAATAATGAGCTACGACAAACAAGGGCCGAGTAATTAAGCTAAACGTAAACAAACAACCCGTCCATAGGAAATGCATTAGACTATATTTTGCAGGCCCATAACTCTGTGTCTACTAGAGATACGGGGATGTCCTTAGGATATGTTATAGTCCAAATTGTCCCCCATCTAACCATACTAAAAACTTTGGGCTACGACAAACAGGGGCCGAGTACTTAAGCAAAACGTAACGAAACAAACCCCCTCCATAGGAAATGCATTAGACTATATTTTGCAGGCTCGTAAATCTGTTTCTACTGGAGATACGGGGATGTCCTTTGAGTATGTTATAGTCCAATTTGTCCCCCATCTAACCATATTACAAATAATGAGCTACGACAAACAAGGGCCGAGTAATTAAGCTAAACGTAAACAAACAACCCGTCCATAGGAAATGCAGTAGACTATATTTTGCAGGCCCATAACTCTGTGTCTACTAGAGATACGGGGATGTCCTTAGGATATGTTATAGTCCAAATTGTCCCCCATCTAACCATACTAAAAACTTTGGGCTACGACAAACAGGGGCCGAGTACTTAAGCAAAACGTAACGAAACAAACCCCCTCCATAGGAAATGCATTAGACTATATTTTGCAGGCTCGTAAATCTGTTTCTACTGGAGATACGGGGATGTCCTTTGAGTATGTTATAGTCCAATTTGTCCCCCATCTAACCATATTACAAATAATGAGCTACGACAAACAAGGGCCGAGTAATTAAGCTAAACGTAAACAAACAACCCGTCCATAGGAAATGCAGTAGACTATATTTTGCAGGCCCATAACTCTGTGTCTACTAGAGATACGGGGATGTCCTTAGGATATGTTATAGTCCAAATTGTCCCCCATCTAACCATACTAAAAACTTTGGGCTACGACAAACAGGGGCCGAGTACTTAAGCAAAACGTAACGAAACAAACCCCCTCCATAGGAAATGCATTAGACTATATTTTGCAGGCTCGTAAATCTGTTTCTACTGGAGATACGGGGATGTCCTTTGAGTATGTTATAGTCCAATTTGTCCCCCATCTAACCATACTAAAAACATTGAGCTACGACAAACAGGGGCCGAGTAATTAAGCTAAACGTAAACAAACAACCCGTCCATAGCAAATGCATTAGACTATATTTTGCAGGCCCATAACTCTGTGTCTACTAGAGATACGGGGATGTCCTTAGGATATGTTATAGTCCAAATTGTCCCCCATCTAACCATACTAAAAACTTTGGGCTACGACAAACAGGGGCCGAGTACTTAAGCAAAACGTAACGAAACAAACCCCCTCCATAGGAAATGCATTAGACTATATTTTGCAGGCTCGTAAATCTGTTTCTACTGGAGATACGGGGATGTCCTTTGAGTATGTTATAGTCCAATTTGTCCCCCATCTAACCATATTACAAATAATGAGCTACGACAAACAAGGGCCGAGTAATTAAGCTAAACGTAAACAAACAACCCGTCCATAGGAAATGCAGTAGACTATATTTTGCAGGCCCATAACTCTGTGTCTACTAGAGATACGGGGATGTCCTTAGGATATGTTATAGTCCAAATTGTCCCCCATCTAACCATACTAAAAACTTTGGGCTACGACAAACAGGGGCCGAGTACTTAAGCAAAACGTAACGAAACAAACCCCCTCCATAGGAAATGCATTAGACTATACTTTGCAGGCTCGTAAATCTGTTTCTACTGGAGATACGGGGATGTCCTTTGAGTATGTTATAGTCCAATTTGTCCCCCATCTAACCATACTACAAATAATGAGCTACGACAAACAAGGGCCGAGTAATTAAGCTAAACGTAAACAAACAACCCGTCCATAGGAAATGCATTAGACTATATTTTGCAGGCCCATAACTCTGTGTCTACTAGAGATACGGGGATGTCCTTAGGATATGTTATAGTCCAAATTGTCCCCCATCTAACCATACTAAAAACTTTGGGCTACGACAAACAGGGGCCGAGTACTTAAGCAAAACGTAACGAAACAAACCCCCTCCATAGGAAATGCATTAGACTATATTTTGCAGGCTCGTAAATCTGTTTCTACTGGAGATACGGGGATGTCCTTTGAGTATGTTATAGTCCAATTTGTCCCCCATCTAACCATATTACAAATAATGAGCTACGACAAACAAGGGCCGAGTAATTAAGCTAAACGTAAACAAACAACCCGTCCATAGGAAATGCAGTAGACTATATTTTGCAGGCCCATAACTCTGTGTCTACTAGAGATACGGGGATGTCCTTAGGATATGTTATAGTCCAAATTGTCCCCCATCTAACCATACTAAAAACTTTGGGCTACGACAAACAGGGGCCGAGTACTTAAGCAAAACGTAACGAAACAAACCCCCTCCATAGGAAATGCATTGGACTATAGTTTGCAGGCTCGTAACTCTGTTTCTATTGGAGATACGGGGATGTCCTTTGAGTATGTTATAGTCCAATTTGTCCCCCATCTAACCATACTAAAAACATTGAGCTACGACAAACAGGGGCCGAGTAATTAAGCTAAACGTAAACAAACAACCCGTCCATAGCAAATGCATTAGACTATATTTTGCAGGCCCATAACTCTGTGTCTACTAGAGATACGGGGATGTCCTTAGGATATGTTATAGTCCAAATTGTCCCCCATCTAACCATACTAAAAACTTTGGGCTACGACAAACAGGGGCCGAGTACTTAAGCAAAACGTAACGAAACAAACCCCCTCCATAGGAAATGCATTAGACTATATTTTGCAGGCTCGTAAATCTGTTTCTACTGGAGATACGGGGATGTCCTTTGAGTATGTTATAGTCCACTTTGTCCCCCATCTAACCATATTACAAATAATGAGCTACGACAAACAAGGGCCGAGTAATTAAGCTAAACGTAAACAAACAACCCGTCCATAGGAAATGCAGTAGACTATATTTTGCAGGCCCATAACTCTGTGTCTACTAGAGATACGGGGATGTCCTTAGGATATGTTATAGTCCAAATTGTCCCCCATCTAACCATACTAAAAACTTTGGGCTACGACAAACAGGGGCCGAGTACTTAAGCAAAACGTAACGAAACAAACCCCCTCCATAGGAAATGCATTAGACTATACTTTGCAGGCTCGTAAATCTGTTTCTACTGGAGATACGGGGATGTCCTTTGAGTATGTTATAGTCCAATTTGTCCCCCATCTAACCATACTACAAATAATGAGCTACGACAAACAAGGGCCGAGTAATTAAGCTAAACGTAAACAAACAACCCGTCCATAGGAAATGCATTAGACTATATTTTGCAGGCCCATAACTCTGTGTCTACTAGAGATACGGGGATGTCCTTAGGATATGTTATAGTCCAAATTGTCCCCCATCTAACCATACTAAAAACTTTGGGCTACGACAAACAGGGGCCGAGTACTTAAGCAAAACGTAACGAAACAAACCCCCTCCATAGGAAATGCATTAGACTATATTTTGCAGGCTCGTAAATCTGTTTCTACTGGAGATACGGGGATGTCCTTTGAGTATGTTATAGTCCAATTTGTCCCCCATCTAACCATATTACAAATAATGAGCTACGACAAACAAGGGCCGAGTAATTAAGCTAAACGTAAACAAACAACCCGTCCATAGGAAATGCAGTAGACTATATTTTGCAGGCCCATAACTCTGTGTCTACTAGAGATACGGGGATGTCCTTAGGATATGTTATAGTCCAAATTGTCCCCCATCTAACCATACTAAAAACTTTGGGCTACGACAAACAGGGGCCGAGTACTTAAGCAAAACGTAACGAAACAAACCCCCTCCATAGGAAATGCATTGGACTATAGTTTGCAGGCTCGTAACTCTGTTTCTATTGGAGATACGGGGATGTCCTTTGAGTATGTTATAGTCCAATTTGTCCCCCATCTAACCATACTAAAAACATTGAGCTACGACAAACAGGGGCCGAGTAATTAAGCTAAACGTAAACAAACAACCCGTCCATAGCAAATGCATTAGACTATATTTTGCAGGCCCATAACTCTGTGTCTACTAGAGATACGGGGATGTCCTTAGGATATGTTATAGTCCAAATTGTCCCCCATCTAACCATACTAAAAACTTTGGGCTACGACAAACAGGGGCCGAGTACTTAAGCAAAACGTAACGAAACAAACCCCCTCCATAGGAAATGCATTAGACTATATTTTGCAGGCTCGTAAATCTGTTTCTACTGGAGATACGGGGATGTCCTTTGAGTATGTTATAGTCCAATTTGTCCCCCATCTAACCATATTACAAATAATGAGCTACGACAAACAAGGGCCGAGTAATTAAGCTAAACGTAAACAAACAACCCGTCCATAGGAAATGCAGTAGACTATATTTTGCAGGCCCATAACTCTGTGTCTACTAGAGATACGGGGATGTCCTTAGGATATGTTATAGTCCAAATTGTCCCCCATCTAACCATACTAAAAACTTTGGGCTACGACAAACAGGGGCCGAGTACTTAAGCAAAACGTAACGAAACAAACCCCCTCCATAGGAAATGCATTAGACTATACTTTGCAGGCTCGTAAATCTGTTTCTACTGGAGATACGGGGATGTCCTTTGAGTATGTTATAGTCCAATTTGTCCCCCATCTAACCATACTACAAATAATGAGCTACGACAAACAAGGGCCGAGTAATTAAGCTAAACGTAAACAAACAACCCGTCCATAGGAAATGCATTAGACTATATTTTGCAGGCCCATAACTCTGTGTCTACTAGAGATACGGGGATGTCCTTAGGATATGTTATAGTCCAAATTGTCCCCCATCTAACCATACTAAAAACTTTGGGCTACGACAAACAGGGGCCGAGTACTTAAGCAAAACGTAACGAAACAAACCCCCTCCATAGGAAATGCATTAGACTATATTTTGCAGGCTCGTAAATCTGTTTCTACTGGAGATACGGGGATGTCCTTTGAGTATGTTATAGTCCAATTTGTCCCCCATCTAACCATATTACAAATAATGAGCTACGACAAACAAGGGCCGAGTAATTAAGCTAAACGTAAACAAACAACCCGTCCATAGGAAATGCAGTAGACTATATTTTGCAGGCCCATAACTCTGTGTCTACTAGAGATACGGGGATGTCCTTAGGATATGTTATAGTCCAAATTGTCCCCCATCTAACCATACTAAAAACTTTGGGCTACGACAAACAGGGGCCGAGTACTTAAGCAAAACGTAACGAAACAAACCCCCTCCATAGGAAATGCATTGGACTATAGTTTGCAGGCTCGTAACTCTGTTTCTATTGGAGATACGGGGATGTCCTTTGAGTATGTTATAGTCCAATTTGTCCCCCATCTAACCATACTAAAAACATTGAGCTACGACAAACAGGGGCCGAGTAATTAAGCTAAACGTAAACAAACAACCCGTCCATAGCAAATGCATTAGACTATATTTTGCAGGCCCATAACTCTGTGTCTACTAGAGATACGGGGATGTCCTTAGGATATGTTATAGTCCAAATTGACCCCCATCTAACCATACTAAAAACTTTGGGCTACGACAAACAGGGGCCGAGTACTTAAGCAAAACGTAACGAAACAAACCCCCTCCATAGGAAATGCATTAGACTATATTTTGCAGGCTCGTAAATCTGTTTCTACTGGAGATACGGGGATGTCCTTTGAGTATGTTATAGTCCAATTTGTCCCCCATCTAACCATATTACAAATAATGAGCTACGACAAACAAGGGCCGAGTAATTAAGCTAAACGTAAACAAACAACCCGTCCATAGGAAATGCAGTAGACTATATTTTGCAGGCCCATAACTCTGTGTCTACTAGAGATACGGGGATGTCCTTAGGATATGTTATAGTCCAAATTGTCCCCCATCTAACCATACTAAAAACTTTGGGCTACGACAAACAGGGGCCGAGTACTTAAGCAAAACGTAACGAAACAAACCCCCTCCATAGGAAATGCATTGGACTATAGTTTGCAGGCTCGTAACTCTGTTTCTATTGGAGATACGGGGATGTCCTTTGAGTATATTATAGTCCAATTTGTCCCCCATCTAACCATACTAAAAACATTGAGCTACGACAAACAGGGTCCGAGTAATTAAGCTAAACGTAAACAAACAACCCGTCCATAGCAAATGCATTAGACTATATTTTGCAGGCCCATAACTCTGTGTCTACTAGAGATACGGGGATGTCCTTAGGATATGTTATAGTCCAAATTGTCCCCCATCTAACCATACTAAAAACTTTGGGCTACGACAAACAGGGGCCGAGTACTTAAGCAAAACGTAACGAAACAAACCCCCTCCATAGGAAATGCATTAGACTATATTTTGCAGGCTCGTAAATCTGTTTCTACTGGAGATACGGGGATGTCCTTTGAGTATGTTATAGTCCAATTTGTCCCCCATCTAACCATATTACAAATAATGAGCTACGACAAACAAGGGCCGAGTAATTAAGCTAAACGTAAACAAACAACCCGTCCATAGGAAATGCAGTAGACTATATTTTGCAGGCCCATAACTCTGTGTCTACTAGAGATACGGGGATGTCCTTAGGATATGTTATAGTCCAAATTGTCCCCCATCTAACCATACTAAAAACTTTGGGCTACGACAAACAGGGGCCGAGTACTTAAGCAAAACGTAACGAAACAAACCCCCTCCATAGGAAATGCATTGGACTATAGTTTGCAGGCTCGTAACTCTGTTTCTATTGGAGATACGGGGATGTCCTTTGAGTATGTTATAGTCCAATTTGTCCCCCATCTAACCATACTAAAAACATTGAGCTACGACAAACAGGGGCCGAGTAATTAAGCTAAACGTAAACAAACAACCCGTCCATAGCAAATGCATTAGACTATACTTTGCAGGTCCATAACTCTGTGTCTACTAGAGATACGGGGATGTCCTTAGGATATGTTATAGTCCAAATTGTCCCCCATCTAACCATACTAAAAACATTGAGCTAGGACAAACAGGGTCCGAGAAATTAAGCAAAATGTTCGTCAACTTTTGTATCGTCTCACTTATTTTTATTATGTTACTTATGATTTTTGCACTAAACTTTGGAGGCTCATAACTCTTGTTCTACAAGAGATACTGGGATCTCCTTTGGATATGTTATAGTACTCTTTGCTCCCCATACAAGGATACTTTAAACTTGAGGCTACCTCAATATCGTCGTCAACTTATTTTTTGTCTCACTTATTGTTAGAAGGTTACTTTTGATTTTTGAAAATAAACTTTGCAGGCTCGTAACTCTGGTTCTACCAGAGATACGGGGATGTAAATAATGTGACCTTGACACAAATGTTCGGATAATTATAAAGGTCTTTGCATGTTCCAAGCAAAAAAAAAACTTCGCGGTTTCGAACCTGTGGCCTTCCGAGAGTGAGGCGGATGCGATAACCGCTACACTAAAGATATGTTATTATTTTTAATCGAAAGAACAGGGTCAAGTAATTAAGCAATACGTGAACAAACAAACCCCTCCATAGAAAATGCATTAGACTATACTTTGCAGGCTCGTAACTCTGTTTCTACTGGAGATACGGGGATGTCCTTTGAGTATGTTATAGTACAATTTGTCCCCCATCTAACCATACTAAAAACAATGAGCTACGACAAACAGTAGTCGAGTAATTAAGCTAATCGTAAACAAACAAACCCCTCTATAGGAAATGCATTAGACTATACTTTGCAGGCCCATAACTCTGTGTCTACTAGAGATACGGGGATGTCCTTAGGATATGTTATAGTCCAAATTGTCCCCCATCTAAAAATACTAAAAACTTTGGGCTACGACAAACAGGGGCCGAGTACTTAAGCAAAACGTAACGAAACAAACCCCCTCCATAGGAAATGCATTAGACTATACTTTGCAGGCTCGTAAATCTGTTTCTACTGGAGATACGGCGATGTCCTTTGAGTATGTTATAGTCCAATTTGTCCCCCATCTAACCATACTACAAATAATGAGCTACGACAAACAAGGGCCGAGTAATTAAGCTAAACGTAAACAAACAACCCGTCCATAGGAAATGCAGTAGACTATATTTTGCAGGCCCATAACTCTGTGTCTACTAGAGATACGGGGATGTCCTTAGGATATGTTATAGTCCCAATTGTCCCCCACCTAACCATACTAAAAACTTTGGGCTACGACAAACAGGGGCCGAGTAATTAAGCTAAACGTAAACAAACAACCCCTCCATAGGAAATGCATTAGACTATAATTTGCAGGCCCATAACTCTGTGTCTACTAGAGATACGGGGATGTCCTTAGGATATGTTATAGTCCAAATTGTCCCCCATCTAACCATACTAAAAACTTTGGGCTACGACAAACAGGGGCCGAGTACTTAAGCAAAACGTAACGAAACAAACCCCCTCCATAGGAAATGCATTAGACTATACTTTGCAGGCTCGTAAATCTGTTTCTACTGGAGATACGGGGATGTCCTTTGAGTATGTTATAGTCCAATTTGTCCCCCATCTAACCATACTACAAATAATGAGCTACGACAAACAAGGGCCGAGTAATTAAGCTAAACGTAAACAAACAACCCGTCCATAGGAAATGCATTAGACTATATTTTGCAGGCCCATAACTCTGTGTCTACTAGAGATACGGGGATGTCCTTAGGATATGTTATAGTCCAAATTGTCCCCCATCTAACCATACTAAAAACTGTGGGCTACGAAAAACAGGGGCCGAGTACTTAAGCAAAACGTAACGAAACAAACCCCCTCCATAGGAAATGCATTAGACTATACTTTGCAGGCTCGTAAATCTGTTTCTACTGGAGATACGGGGATGTCCTTTGAGTATGTTATAGTCCAATTTGTCCCCCATCTAACCATACTACAAATAATGAGCTACGACAAACAAGGGCCGAGTAATTAAGCTAAACGTAAACAAACAACCCGTCCATAGGAAATGCAGTAGACTATATTTTGCAGGCCCATAACTCTGTGTCTACTAGAGATACGGGGATGTCCTTAGGATATGTTATAGTCCAAATTGTCCCCCATCTAACCATACTAAAAACTTTGGGCTACGACAAACAGGGGCCGAGTACTTAAGCAAAACGAAACGAAACAAACCCCCTCCATAGGAAATGCATTAGACTATAGTTTGCAGGCTCGTAACTCTGTTTCTATTGGAGATACGGGGATGTCCTTTGAGTATGTTATAGTCCAATTTGTCCCCCATCTAACCATACTACAAATAATGAGCTACGACAAACAGGGGCCGAGTAATTAAGCTAAACGTAAACAAACAACCCGTCCATAGCAAATGCATTAGACTATACTTTGCAGGTCCATAACTCTGTGTCTACTAGAGATACGGGGATGTCCTTAGGATATGTTATAGTCCAAATTGTCCCCCATCTAACCATACTAAAAACATTGAGCTAGGACAAACAGGGTCCGAGATATTAAGCAAAATGTTCGTCAACTTTTGTATCGTCTCACTTATTTTTATTATGTTACTTATGATTTTTGCACTAAACTTTGGAGGCTCATAACTCTTGTTCTACAAGAGATACTGGGATCTCCTTTGGATATGTTATAGTACTCTTTGCTCCCCATACAAGGATACTTTAAACTTGAGGCTACCTCAATATCGTCGTCAACTTATTTTTTGTCTCACTTATTGTTAGAAGGTTACTTTTGATTTTTGAAAATAAACTTTGCAGGCTCGTAACTCTGGTTCTACCAGAGATACGGGGATGTAAATAATGTGACCTTGACACAAAGGAGTTGTCCCATTACGCCGAATCCCGTTAAACCGAAATCCCAATAAATCGAATCCCGTTAAACCGATTCCCAATAAATCGAAATTTTAAGTATTGCTTTTCTCAATCAAGCCCGTTGGGCGGTTTCTGTCTATTGGGAATTTTTTATCAGAAATGTTATCTGTTGTTAGTGTTTTATAATTCTTCGTCAAAAGTTAATTAAGCAATGGTGGTTTCCGTCTCACCGTGGCCTAGTGGAAGAGTATCGGACCATCAATCGACAGACCCTGGATCGAATCCTCGAAAGGAAAAGTAAGTTTCGTAATACTAACATTCGTGTGTTTGCATACTAAAGTCATTATAAACTAAATTAGTTGCATCTGCCTTACGGTTAGGTTAGGTTAGGTTAGGTTAGGTTAGGTTAGGTTAGGTTAGGTTAGGTTAGGGTTAGGGTTAGGGTTAGGGTTAGGGTTAGGGTTAGGGTTAGGGTTAGGGTTAGGGTTAGGGTTAGGGTTAGGGTTAGGGTTAGGGTTAGGTTAGGTTAGGTTAGGTTAGGTTAGGTTAGGTTAGGTTAGGTTAGGTTAGGTTAGGTTAGGTTAGGTTAGGTTAGGTCAGGTTAGATCTGGTTAGATCTGGTTAGGTTAGGTTTGGTTAGGTTTGGTTAGGTTAAAGAATTAGTCTCAATTATATCATTCCAGTTATTAATTTTTATTTCCTTTATGAATATTTGTTACATTCCATTCAAAATTTTTAAACATCCGTTACAATATTTGATGATATGGCATCCAGTAATTTCGTCGCGGCACTGATTTTACATTCTTTGGGATTTTCAATGGCGGCTTGATATTTTTTTACAGCATTGTTGTACCTTTCGTTGAACTGAAGAAATTTTGTTTTCGCTGGTTTCGGAGGTTTCCCAGCGTCATTATCGAGCTTCAAGGATCGGCATTCTACGTGTAGCTTTTGCAGTATTTATATATATTTCAGAATATAACCAGCTTAAAAAATATATTTAAGACATTGAAATGCCAATCTTAAGAAAAAGAACCCGCCAAAGTATGAAAATTAACCCGCACATTTGGCGTTTTCGGTCCAATGGGATTCGGTTCAATGGGACATTCGATCTAATGGGATTCGGTCTAATGGGACTTTCGATCCAACGGGATTCGGTCTAATGGGACGGGAGCGACACAAATGTTCGGATAATTATAAAGGTCTTTGCATGTTCCAAGCAAAAAAAAAACTTCGCGGTTTCGAACCTGTGGCCTTCCGAGAGTGAGGCGGATGCGATAACCGCTACACTAAAGATATGTTATTATTTTTAATCGAAAGAACAGGGTCAAGTAATTAAGCAATACGTGAACAAACAAACCCCTCCATAGAAAATGCATTAGACTATACTTTGCAGGCTCGTAACTCTGTTTCTACTGGAGATACGGGGATGTCCTTTGAGTATGTTATAGTACAATTTGTCCCCCATCTAACCATACTAAAAACAATGAGCTACGACAAACAAGGGCCGAGTAATTAAGCTAATCGTAAACAAACAAACCCCTCTATAGGAAATGCATTAGACTATACTTTGCAGGCCCATAACTCTGTGTCTACTAGAGATACGGGGATGTCCTTAGGATATGTTATAGTCCAAATTGTCCCCCATCTAACCATACTAAAAACTTTGGGCTACGACAAACAGGGGCCGAGTACTTAAGCAAAACGTAACGAAACAAACCCCCTCCATAGGAAATGCATTAGACTATACTTTGCAGGCTCGTAAATCTGTTTCTACTGGAGATACGGCGATGTCCTTTGAGTATGTTATAGTCCAATTTGACCCCCATCTAACCATACTACAAATAATGAGCTACGACAAACAAGGGCCGAGTAATTAAGCTAAACGTAAACAAACAACCCGTCCATAGGAAATGCAGTAGACTATATTTTGCAGGCCCATAACTCTGTGTCTACTAGAGATACGGGGATGTCCTTAGGATATGTTATAGTCCAAATTGTCCCCCATCTAACCATACTAAAAACTTTGGGCTACGAAAAACAGGGGCCGAGTACTTAAGCAAAACGTAACGAAACAAACCCCCTCCATAGGAAATGCATTAGACTATACTTTGCAGGCTCGTAAATCTGTTTCTACTGGTGATACGGCGATGTCCTTTGAGTATGTTATAGTCCAATTTGTCCCCCATCTAACCATACTACAAATAATGAGCTACGACAAACAAGGGCCGAGTAATTAAGCTAAACGTAAACAAACAACCCGTCCATAGGAAATGCAGTAGACTATATTTTGCAGGCCCATAACTCTGTGTCTACTAGAGATACGGGGATGTCCTTAGGATATGTTATAGTCCAAATTGTCCCCCATCTAACCATACTAAAAACTTTGGGCTACGACAAACAGGGGCCGAGTAATTAAGCTAAACGTAAACAAACAACCCCTCCATAGGAAATGCATTAGACTATAATTTGCAGGCCCATAACTCTGTGTCTACTAGAGATACGGGGATGTCCTTAGGATATGTTATAGTCCAAATTGTCCCCCATCTAACCATACTAAAAACTTTGGGCTACGACAAACAGGGGCCGAGTACTTAAGCAAAACGTAACGAAACAAACCCCCTCCATAGGAAATGCATTAGACTATACTTTGCAGGCTCGTAAATCTGTTTCTACTGGAGATACGGGGATGTCCTTTGAGTATGTTATAGTCCAATTTGTCCCCCATCTAACCATACTACAAATAATGAGCTACGACAAACAAGGGCCGAGTAATTAAGCTAAACGTAAACAAACAACCCGTCCATAGGAAATGCATTAGACTATATTTTGCAGGCCCATAACTCTGTGTCTACTAGAGATACGGGGATGTCCTTAGGATATGTTATAGTCCAAATTGTCCCCCATCTAACCATACTAAAAACTTTGGGCTACGAAAAACAGGGGCCGAGTACTTAAGCAAAACGTAACGAAACAAACCCCCTCCATAGGAAATGCATTAGACTATACTTTGCAGGCTCGTAAATCTGTTTCTACTGGAGATACGGGGATGTCCTTTGAGTATGTTATAGTCCAATTTGTCCCCCATCTAACCATACTACAAATAATGAGCTACGACAAACAAGGGCCGAGTAATTAAGCTAAACGTAAACAAACAACCCGTCCATAGGAAATGCAGTAGACTATATTTTGCAGGCCCATTACTCTGTGTCTACTAGAGATACGGGGATGTCCTTAGGATATGTTATAGTCCAAATTGTCCCCCATCTAACCATACTAAAAACTTTGGGCTACGACAAACAGGGGCCGAGTACTTAAGCAAAACGTAACGAAACAAACCCCCTCCATAGGAAATGCATTAGACTATAGTTTGCAGGCTCGTAACTCTGTTTCTATTGGAGATACGGGGATGTCCTTTGAGTATGTTATAGTCCAATTTGTCCCCCATCTAACCATACTACAAATAATGAGCTACGACAAACAGGGGCCGAGTAATTAAGCTAAACGTAAACAAACAACCCGTCCATAGCAAATGCATTAGACTATACTTTGCAGATCCATAACTCTGTGTCTACTAGAGAAACGGGGATGTCCTTAGGATATGTTATAGTCCAAATTGTCCCCCATCTAACCATACTAAAAACATTGAGCTAGGACAAACAGGGTCCGAGATATTAAGCAAAATGTTCGTCAACTTTTGTATCGTCTCACTTATTTTTATTATGTTACTTATGATTTTTGCACTAAACTTTGGAGGCTCATAACTCTTGTTCTACAAGAGATACTGGGATCTCCTTTGGATATGTTATAGTACTCTTTGCTCCCCATACAAGGATACTTTAAACTTGAGGCTACCTCAATATCGTCGTCAACTTATTTTTTGTCTCACTTATTGTTAGAAGGTTACTTTTGATTTTTGAAAATAAACTTTGCAGGCTCGTAACTCTGGTTCTACCAGAGATACGGGGATGTAAATAATGTGACCTTGACACAAATGTTCGGATTATTATAAAGGTCTTTGCATGTTCCAAGCAAAAAAAAAACTTCGCGGTTTCGAACCTGTGGCCTTCCGAGAGTGAGGCGGATGCGATAACCGCTACACTAAAGATTTGTTATTATTTTTAATCGAAAGAACAGGGTCAAGTAATTAAGCAATACGTGAACAAACAAACCCCTCCATAGAAAATGCATTAGACTATACTTTGCAGGCTCGTAACTCTGTTTCTACTGGAGATACGGGGATGTCCTTTGAGTATGTTATAGTACAATTTGTCCCCCATCTAACCATACTAAAAACAATGTGCTACGACAAACAGTAGTCGAGTAATTAAGCTAATCGTAAACAAACAAACCCCTCCATAGGAAATGCATTAGACTATACTTTGCAGGCCCATAACTCTGTGTCTACTAGAGATACGGGGATGTCCTTAGGATATGTTATAGTCCAAATTGTCCCCCATCTAACCATACTAAAAACTTTGGGCTACGACAAACAGGGGCCGAGTACTTAAGCAAAACGTAACGAAACAAACCCCCTCCATAGGAAATGCATTAGACTATAGTTTGCAGGCTCGTAACTCTGTTTCTATTGGAGATACGGGGATGTCCTTTGAGTATGTTATAGTCCAATTTGTCCCCCATCTAACCATACTACAAATAATGAGCTACGACAAACAGGGGCCGAGTAATTAAGCTAAACGTAAACAAACAACCCCTCCATAGGAAATGCATTAGACTATACTTTGCAGGCCCATAACTCTGTGTCTACTAGAGATACGGGGATGTCCTTAGGATATGTTATAGTCCAAATTGTCCCCCATCTAACCATACTAAAAACATTGAGCTAGGACAAACAGGGTCCGAGATATTAAGCAAAATGTTCGTCAACTTTTGTATCGTCTCACTTATTTTTATTATATTACTTATGATTTTTGCACTAAACTTTGGAGGCTCATAACTCTTGTTCTACAAGAGATACTGGGATCTCCTTTGGATATGTTATAGTACTCTTTGCTCCCCATACAAGGATACTTTAAACTTGAGGCTACCTCAATATCGTCGTCAACTTATTTTTTGTCTCACTTATTGTTAGAAGGTTACTTTTGATTTTTGAAAATAAACTTTGCAGGCTCGTAACTCTGGTTCTACCAGAGATACGGGGATGTAAATAATGTGACCTTGACACAAATGTTCGGATAATTATAAAGGTCTTTGCATGTTCCAAGCAAAAAAAAAACTTCGCGGTTTCGAACCTGTGGCCTTCCGAGAGTGAGGCGGATGCGATAACCGCTACACTAAAGATATGTTATTATTTTTAATCGAAAGAACAGGGTCAAGTAATTAAGCAATACGTGAACAAACAAACCCCTCCATAGAAAATGCATTAGACTATACTTTGCAGGCTCGTAACTCTGTTTCTACTGGAGATACGGGGATGTCCTTTGAGTATGTTATAGTACAATTTGTCCCCCATCTAACCATACTAAAAACAATGAGCTGCGACAAACAGTAGTCGAGTAATTTAGCTAATCGTAAACAAACAAACCCCTCCATAGGAAATGCATTAGACTATACTTTGCAGGCCCATAACTCTGTGTCTACTAGAGATACGGGGATGTCCTTAGGATATGTTATAGTCCAAATTGTCCCCCATCTAACCATACTAAAAACTTTGGGCTACGACAAACAGGGGCCGAGTACTTAAGCAAAACGTAACGAAACAAACCCCCTCCATAGGAAATGCATTAGACTATACTTTGCAGGCTCGTAAATCTGTTTCTACTGGAGATACGGCGATGTCCTTTGAGTATGTTATAGTCCAATTTGTCCCCCATCTAACCATACTACAAATAATGAGCTACGACAAACAAGGGCCGAGTAATTAAGCTAAACGTAAACAAACAACCCGTCCATAGGAAATGCAGTAGACTATATTTTGCAGGCCCATAACTCTGTGTCTACTAGAGATACGGGGATGTCCTTAGGATATGTTATAGTCCAAATTGTCCCCCATCTAACCATACTAAAAACTTTGGGCTACGACAAACAGGGGCCGTGTAATTAAGCTAAACGTAAACAAACAACCCCTCCATAGGAAATGCATTAGACTATAATTTGCAGGCCCATAACTCTGTGTCTACTAGAGATACGGGGATGTCCTTAGGATATGTTATAGTCCAAATTGTCCCCCATCTAACCATACTAAAAACTTTGGGCTACGACAAACAGGGGCCGAGTACTTAAGCAAAACGTAACGAAACAAACCCCCTCCATAGGAAATGCATTAGACTATACTTTGCAGGCTCGTAAATCTGTTTCTACTGGAGATACGGGGATGTCCTTTGAGTATGTTATAGTCCAATTTGTCCCCCATCTAACCATACTACAAATAATGAGCTACGAAAAACAAGGGCCGAGTAATTAAGCTAAACGTAAACAAACAACCCGTCCATAGGAAATGCATTAGACTATATTTTGCAGGCCCATAACTCTGTGTCTACTAGAGATACGGGGATGTCCTTAGGATATGTTATAGTCCAAATTGTCCCCCATCTAACCATACTAAAAACTTTGGGCTACGAAAAACAGGGGCCGAGTACTTAAGCAAAACGTAACGAAACAAACCCCCTCCATAGGAAATGCATTAGACTATACTTTGCAGGCTCGTAAATCTGTTTCTACTGGAGATACGGGGATGTCCTTTGAGTATGTTATAGTCCAATTTGTCCCCCATCTAACCATACTACAAATAATGAGCTACGACAAACAAGGGCCGAGTAATTAAGCTAAACGTAAACAAACAACCCGTCCATAGGAAATGCAGTAGACTATATTTTGCAGGCCCATAACTCTGTGTCTACTAGAGATACGGGGATGTCCTTAGGATATGTTATAGTCCAAATTGTCCCCCATCTAACCATACTAAAAACATTGAGCTAGGACAAACAGGGTGCGAGATATTAAGCAAAATGTTCGTCAACTTTTGTATCGTCTCACTTATTTTTATTATGTTACTTATGATTTTTGCACTAAACTTTGGAGGCTCATAACTCTTGTTCTACAAGAGATACTGGGATCTCCTTTGGATATGTTATAGTACTCTTTGCTCCCCATACAAGGATACTTTAAACTTGAGGCTACCTCAATATCGTCGTCAACTTATTTTTTGTCTCACTTATTGTTAGAAGGTTACTTTTGATTTTTGAAAATAAACTTTGCAGGCTCGTAACTCTGGTTCTACCAGAGATACGGGGATGTAAATAATGTGACCTTGACACAAATGTTCGGATAATTATAAAGGTCTTTGCATGTTCCAAGCAAAAAAAAAACTTCGCGGTTTCGAACCTGTGGCCTTCCGAGAGTGAGGCGGATGCGATAACCGCTACACTAAAGATATGTTATTATTTTTAATCGAAAGAACAGGGTCAAGTAATTAAGCAATACGTGAACAAACAAACCCCTCCATAGAAAATGCATTAGACTATACTTTGCAGGCTCGTAACTCCTTTTCTACTGGAGATACGGGGATGTCCTTTGAGTATGTTATAGTACAATTTGTCCCCCATCTAATTATACTAAAAACAATGAGCTACGACCAACAGTAGTCGAGTAATTAAGCTAATCATAAACAAACAAACCCCTCCATAGGAAATGCATTAGACTATACTTTGCAGGCCCATAACTCTGTGTCTACTAGAGATACGGGGATGTCCTTAGGATGTGTTATAGTCCAAATTGTCCCCCATCTAACCATACTAAAAACTTTGGGCTACGACAAACAGGGGCCGAGTACTTAAGCAAAACGTAACGAAACAAACCCCCTCCATAGAAAATGCATTAGACTATACTTTGCAGGCTCGTAACGCTGTTTCTACTGGAGATACGGGGATGTCCTTTGAGTATGTTATAGTCCAATTTGTCCCCCATCTAACCATACTAAAAACATTGAGCTACGACAAACAGCAGTCGAGTAATTAAGCTAATCGTAAACAAACAAACCCCTCCATAGGAAATGCATTAGACTATACTTTGCAGGCCCATAACTCTGTGTCTACTAGAGATACGGGGATGTCCTTAGGATATGTTATAGTCCAAATTGTCCCCCATCTAACCATACTAAAAACTTTGGGCTACGACAAACAGGGGCCGAGTACTTAAGCAAAACGTAACGAAACAAACCCCCTCCATAGGAAATGCATTAGACTATACTTTGCAGGCTCGTAAATCTGTTTCTACTGGAGATACGGGGATGTCCTTTGAGTATGTTATAGTCCAATTTGTCCCCCATCTAACCATACTACAAATAATGAGCTACGACAAACAAGGGCCGAGTAATTAAGCTAAACGTAAACAAACAACCCGTCCATAGGAAATGCAGTAGACTATATTTTGCAGGCCCATAACTCTGTGTCTACTAGAGATACGGGGATGTCCTTAGGATATGTTATAGTCCAAATTGTCCCCCATCTAACCATACTAAAAACTTTGGGCTAAGACAAACAGGGGCCGAGTACTTAAGCAAAACGTAACGAAACAAACCCCCTCCATAGGAAATGCATTAGACTATAGTTTGCAGGCTCGTAACTCTGTTTCTATTGGAGATACGGGGATGTCCTTTGAGTATGTTATAGTCCAATTGGTCCCCCATCTAACCATACTAAAAACATTGAGCTACGACAAACAGGGGCCGAGTAATTAAGCTAAACGTAAACAAACAACCCGTCCATAGCAAATGCATTAGACTATACTTTGCAGGTCCATAACTCTGTGTCTACTAGAGATACGGGGATGTTCTTAGGATATGTTATAGTCCAAATTGTTCCCCATCTAACCATACTAAAAACATTGAGCTAGGACAAACAGGGTCAGAGATATTAAGCAAAATGTTCGTCAACTTTTGTATCGTCTCACTTATTTTTATTATGTTACTTATGATTTTTGCACTAAACTTTGGAGGCTCATAACTCTTGTTCTACAAGAGATACTGGGATCTCCTTTGGATATGTTATAGTACTCTTTGCTCCCCATACAAGGATACTTTAAACTTGAGGCTACCTCAATATCGTCGTCAACTTATTTTTTGCCTCACTTATTGTTAGAAGGTTACTTTTGATTTTTGAAAATAAACTTTGCAGGCTCGTAACTCTGGTTCTACCAGAGATACGGGGATGTAAATAATGTGACCTTGACACAAATGTTCGGATAATTATAAAGGTCTTTGCATGTTCCAAGCAAAAAAAAAACTTCGCGGTTTCGAACCTGTGGCCTTCCGAGAGTGAGGCGGATGCGATAACCGCTACACTAAAGATATGTTATTATTTTTAATCGAAAGAACAGGGTCAAGTAATTAAGCAATACGTGAACAAACAAACCCCTCCATAGAAAATGCATTAGACTATACTTTGCAGGCTCGTAACTCTGTTTCTACTGGAGATACGGGGATGTCCTTTGAGTATGTTATAGTACAATTTGTCCCCCATCTAACCATACTAAAAACAATGAGCTACGACAAACAGTAGTTGAGTAATTAAGCTAATCGTAAACAAACAAACCCCTCCATAGGAAATGCATTAGACTATACTTTGCAGGCCCATAACTCTGTGTCTACTAGAGATACGGGGATGTCCTTAGGATATGTTATAGTCCAAATTGTCCCCCATCTAACCATACTAAAAACTTTGGGCTACGACAAACAGGGGCCGAGTACTTAAGAAAAACGTAACGAAACAAACCCCCTCCATAGGAAATGCATTAGACTATACTTTGCAGGCTCGTAAATCTGTTTCTACTGGAGATACGGGGATGTCCTTTGAGTATGTTATAGTCCAATTTGTCCCCCATCTAACCATACTACAAATAATGAGCTACGACAAACAAGGGCCGAGTAATTAAGCTAAACGTAAACAAACAACCCGTCCATAGGAAATGCAGTAGACTATATTTTGCAGGCCCATAACTCTGTGTCTACTAGAGATACGGGGATGTCCTTAGGATATGTTATAGTCCAAATTGTCCCCCATCTAACCATACTAAAAACTTTGGGCTACGACAAACAGGGGCCGAGTACTTAAGCAAAACGTAACGAAACAAACCCCCTCCATAGGAAATGCATTAGACTATAGTTTGCAGGCTCGTAACTCTGTTTCTATTGGAGATACGGGGATGTCCTTTGAGTATGTTATAGTCCAATTGGTCCCCCATCTAACCATACTAAAAACATTGAGCTACGACAAACAGGGGCCGAGTAATTAAGCTAAACGTAAACAAACAACCCGTCCATAGCAAATGCATTAGACTATACTTTGCAGGTCCATAACTCTGTGTCTACTAGAGATACGGGGATGTCCTTAGGATATGTTATAGTCCAAATTGTTCCCCATCTAACCATACTAAAAACATTGAGCTAGGACAAACAGGGTCAGAGATATTAAGCAAAATGTTCGTCAACTTTTGTATCGTCTCACTTATTTTTATTATGTTACTTATGATTTTTGCACTAAACTTTGGAGGCTCATAACTCTTGTTCTACAAGAGATACTGGGATCTCCTTTGGATATGTTATAGTACTCTTTGCTCCCCATACAAGGATACTTTAAACTTGAGGCTACCTCAATATCGTCGTCAACTTATTTTTTGTCTCACTTATTGTTAGAAGGTTACTTTTGATTTTTGAAAATAAACTTTGCAGGCTCGTAACTCTGGTTCTACCAGAGATACGGGGATGTAAATAATGTGACCTTGACACAAATGTTCGGATAATTATAAAGGTCTTTGCATGTTCCAAGCAAAAAAAAAACTTCGCGGTTTCGAACCTGTGGCCTTCCGAGAGTGAGGCGGATGCGATAACCGCTACACTAAAGATATGTTATTATTTTTAATCGAAAGAACAGGGTCAAGTAATTAAGCAATACGTGAACAAACAAACCCCTCCATAGAAAATGCATTAGACTATACTTTGCAGGCTCGTAACTCTGTTTCTACTGGAGATACGGGGATGTCCTTTGAGTATGTTATAGTACAATTTGTCCCCCATCTAACCATACTAAAAACAATGAGCTACGACAAACAGTAGTTGAGTAATTAAGCTAATCGTAAACAAACAAACCCCTCCATAAGAAATGCATTAGACTATACTTTGCAGGCCCATAACTCTGTGTCTACTAGAGATACGGGGATGTCCTTAGGATATGTTATAGTCCAAATTGACCCCCATCTAACCATACTAAAAACTTTGGGCTACGACAAACAGGGGCCGAGTACTTAAGCAAAACGTAACGAAACAAACCCCCTCCATAGGAAATGCATTAGACTATACTTTGCAGGCTCGTAAATCTGTTTCTACTGGAGATACGGCGATGTCCTTTGAGTATGTTATAGTCCAATTTGTCCCCTATCTAACCATACTACAAATAATGAGCTACGACAAACAAGGGCCGAGTAATTAAGCTAAACGTAAACAAACAACCCGTCCATAGGAAATGCAGTAGACTATATTTTGCAGGCCCATAACTATGTGTCTACTAGAGATACGGGGATGTCCTTAGGATATGTTATAGTCCAAATTGTCCCCCATCTAACCATACTAAAAACTTTGGGCTACGACAAACAGGGGCCGAGTAATTAAGCTAAACGTAAACAAACAACCCCTCCATAGGAAATGCATTAGACTATAATTTGCAGGCCCATAACTCTGTGTCTACTAGAGATACGGGGATGTCCTTAGGATATGTTATAGTCCAAATTGTCCCCCATCTAACCATACTAAAAACTTTGGGCTACGACAAACAGGGGCCGAGAACTTAAGCAAAACGTAACGAAACAAACCCCCTCCATAGGAAATGCATTAGACTATACTTTGCAGGCTCGTAAATCTGTTTCTACTGGAGATACGGGGATGTCCTTTGAGTAGGTTATAGTCCAATTTGTCCGCCATCTAACCATACTACAAATAATGAGCTACGACAAACAAGGGCCGAGTAATTAAGCTAAACGTAAACAAACAACCCGTCCATAGGAAATGCAGTAGACTATATTTTGCAGGCCCATAACTCTGTGTCTACTAGAGATACGGGGATGTCCTTAGGATATGTTATAGTCCAAATTGTCCCCCATCTAACCATACTAAAAACTTTGGGCTACGACAAACAGGGGCCGAGTACTTAAGCAAAACGTAACGAAACAAACCCCCTCCATAGAAAATGCATTAGACTATACTTTGCAGGCTCGTAACTCTGTTTCTACTGGAGATACGGGGATGTCCTTTGAGTATGTTATAGTCCAATTTGTCCCTCATCTAACCATACTAAAAACATTGAGCTACGACAAACAGCAGTCGAGTAATTAAGCTAATCGTAAACAAACAAACCCCTCCATAGGAAATGCATTAGACTATACTTTGCAGGCCCATAACTCTGTGTCTACTAGAGATACGGGGATGTCCTTAGGATATGTTATAGTCCAAATTGTCCCCCATCTAACCATACTAAAAACTTTGGGCTACGACAAACAGGGGCCGAGTACTTAAGCAAAACGTAACGAAACAAACCCCCTCCATAGGAAATGCATTAGACTATACTTTGCAGGCTCGTAACTCTGTTTCTATTGGAGATACGGGGATGTCCTTTGAGTATGTTATAGTCCAATTTGTCCCCCATCTAACCATACTAAAAACATTGAGGTACGACAAACAGGGGCCGAGTAATTAAGCTAAACGTAAACAAACAACCCGTCCATAGCAAATGCATTAGACTATACTTTGCAGGCCCATAACTCTGTGTCTACTAGAGATACGGGGATGTCCTTAGGATATGTTATAGTCCAAAATGTCCCCCATCTAACCATACTAAAAACATTGAGCTAGGACAAACAGGGTCCGAGATATTAAGCAAAATGTTCGTCAACTTTTGTATCGTCTCACTTATTTTTATTATGTTACTTATGATTTTTGCACTAAACTTTGGAGGCTCATAACTCTTGTTCTACAAGAGATACTGGGATCTCCTTTGGATATGTTATAGTACTCTTTGCTCCCCATACAAGGATACTTTAAACTTGAGGCTACCGCAATATCGTCGTCAACTTATTTTTTGTCTCACTTATTGTTAGAAGGTTACTTTTGATTTTTGAAAATAAATTTTGCAGGCTCGTAACTCTGTTTCTACTGGAGATACGGGGATGTCCTTTGAGTATGTTATAGACCAATTTGTCCTTCATCTAGCCATACCAAGAATTAGGGCTACGACAAACAGTAGTCGAGTAATTAAGCTAATCGTAAACAAACAAACCCCCTCCATAGGAAATACATTACACTAAATTCTGGAGGCTCGTAACTCTGGTTCTACCAGAGATATGGGGATGTAAATAATGTGACCTTGACACAAATGTTCGGATAATTATAAAAAAAAAACTTCGCGGTTTCGAACCTGTGGCCTTCCGGGAGTGAGGCGGATGCGATAACCGCTACACTAAAGATATGTTATTATTTTTAATCGAAAGAACAGGGTCAAGTAATTAAGCAATACGTGAAAAAACAAACCCCTCCATAGAAAATGCATTAGACTATATTTTGCAGGCTCCTAACTCTGTTTCCACTGGAGATACGGGGATGTCCTTTGAGTATGTTATAGTCCAATTTGTCCCCCATCTAACCATACTACAAATAATGAGCTACGACAAACAAGGGCCGAGTAACTAAGCTAAACGTAAACAAACAACCCGTCCATAGGAAATGCAGTAGACTATATTTTGCAGGCCCATAACTCTGTGTCTACTAGAGATACGGGGATGTCCTTAGGATATGTTATAGTCCAAATTGTCCCCCATCTAACCATACTAAAAACTTTGGGCTACGACAAACAGGGGCCGAGTACTTAAGCAAAACGTAACGAAACAAACCCCCTCCATAGGAAATGCATTAGACTATACTTTGCAGGCTTGAAAATCTGTTTCTACTGGAGATACGGCGATGTCCTTTGAGTATGTTATAGTCCAATTTGTCCCCCATCTAACCATACTACAAATAATGAGCTACGACAAACAAGGGCCGAGTAATTAAGCTAAACGTAAACAAACAACCCGTCCATAGGAAATGCAGTAGACTATATTTTGCAGGCCCATAACTCTGTGTCTACTAGAGATACGGGGATGTCCTTAGGATATGTTATAGTCCAAATTGTCCCCCATCTAACCATACTAAAAACTTTGGGCTACGATAAACAGGGGCCGAGTACTTAAGCAAAACGTAACGAAACAAACCCCCTCCATAGGAAATGCATTAGACTATACTTTGCAGGCTCGTAAATCTGTTTCTACTTTAGATACGGGGATGTCCTTTGAGTATGTTATAGTCCAATTTGTCCCCCATCTAACCATACTACAAATAATGAGCTACGACAAACAAGGGCCGAGTAATTAAGCTAAACGTAAACAAACAACCCGTCCATAGGAAATGCATTAGACTATATTTTGCAGGCCCATAACTCTGTGTCTACTAGAGATACGGGGATGTCCTTAGGATATGTTATAGTCCAAGTTGTCCCCCATCTAACCATACTAAAAACTTTGGGCTACGATAAACAGGGGCCGAGTACTTAAGCAAAACGTAGCGAAACAAACCCCCTCCATAGGAAATGCATTAGACTATACTTTGCAGGCTCGTAAATCTGTTTCTACTGGAGATACGGGGATGTCCTTTGAGTATGTTATAGTCCAATTTGTCCCCCATCTAACCATACTACAAATAATGAGCTACGACAAACAAGGGCCGAGTAATTAAGCTAAACGTAAACAAACAACCCGTCCATAGGAAATGCAGTAGACTATATTTTGCAGGCCCATAACTCTGTGTCTACTAGAGATACGGGGATGTCCTTAGGATATGTTATAGTCCAAATTGTCCCCCATCTAACCATACTAAAAACTTTGGGCTACGATAAACAGGGGCCGAGTACTTAAGCAAAACGTAACGAAACAAACCCCCTCCATAGGAAATGCATTAGACTATACTTTGCAGGCTCGTAAATCTGTTTCTACTGGAGATACGGGGATGTCCTTTGAGTATGTTATAGTCCAATTTGTCCCCCATCTAACCATACTACAAATAATGAGCTACGATAAACAAGGGCCGAGTAATTAAGCTAAACGTAAACAAACAACCCGTCCATAGGAAATGCATTAGACTATATTTTGCAGGCCCATAACTCTGTGTCTACTAGAGATACGGGGATGTCCTTAGGATATGTTATAGTCTAAATTGTCCCCCATCTAACCATACTAAAAACTTTGGGCTACGATAAACAGGGGCCGAGTACTTAAGCAAAACGTAACGAAACAAACCCCCTCCATAGGAAATGCATTAGACTATACTTTGCAGGCTCGTAAATCTGTTTCTACTGGAGATACGGGGATGTCCTTTGAGTATGTTATAGTCCAATTTGTCCCCCATCTAACCATACTACAAATAATGAGCTACGACAAACAAGGGCCGAGTAATTAAGCTAAACGTAAACAAACAACCCGTCCATAGGAAATGCAGTAGACTATATTTTGCAGGCCCATAACTCTGTGTCTACTAGAGATACGGGGATGTCCTTAGGATATGTTATAGTCCAAATTGTCCCCCATCTAACCATACTAAAAACTTTGGGCTACGATAAACAGGGGCCGAGTACTTAAGCATAACGTAACGAAACAAACCCCCTCCATAGGAAATGCATTAGACTATACTTTGCAGGCTCGTAAATCTGTTTCTACTGGAGATACGGGGATGTCCTTTGAGTATGTTATAGTCCAATTTGTCCCCCATCTAACCATACTACAAATAATGAGCTACGATAAACAAGGGCCGAGTAATTAAGCTAAACGTAAACAAACAACCCGTCCATAGGAAATGCATTAGACTATATTTTGCAGGCCCATAACTCTGTGTCTACTAGAGATACGGGGATGTCCTTAGGATATGTTATAGTCCAAATTGTCCCCCATCTAACCATACTAAAAACTTTGGGCTACGATAAACAGGGGCCGAGTACTTAAGCAAAACGTAACGAAACAAACCCCCTCCATAGGAAATGCATTAGACTATACTTTGCAGGCTCGTAAATCTGTTTCTACTGGAGATACGGGGATGTCCTTTGAGTATGTTATAGTCCAATTTGTCCCCCATCTAACCATACTACAAATAATGAGCTACGATAAACAAGGGCCGAGTAATTAAGCTAAACGTAAACAAACAACCCGTCCATAGGAAATGCATTAGACTATATTTTGCAGGCCCATAACTCTGTGTCTACTAGAGATACGGGGATGTCCTTAGGATATGTTATAGTCCAAATTGTCCCCATCTAACCATACTAAAAACTTTGGGCTACGATAAACAGGGGCCGAGTACTTAAGCAAAACGTAACGAAACAAACCCCCTCCATAGGAAATGCATTAGACTATACTTTGCAGGCTCGTAAATCTGTTTCTACTGGAGATACGGGGATGTCCTTTGAGTATGTTATAGTCCAATTTGTCCCCCATCTAACCATACTACAAATAATGAGCTACGACAAACAAGGGCCGAGTAATTAAGCTAAACGTAAACAAACAACCCGTCCATAGGAAATGCATTAGACTATATTTTGCAGGCCCATAACTCTGTGTCTACTAGAGATACGGGGATGTCCTTAGGATATGTTATAGTCCAAATTGTCCCCCATCTAACCATACTAAAAACTTTGGGCTACGACAAACAGGGGCCGAGTACTTAAGCAAAACGTAACGAAACAAACCCCCTCCATAGGAAATGCATTAGACTATACTTTGCAGGCTCGAAAATCTGTTTCTACTGGAGATACGGCGATGTCCTTTGAGTATGTTATAGTCCAATTTGTCCCCCATCTAACCATACTACAAATAATGAGCTACGACAAACAAGGGCCGAGTAATTAAGCTAAACGTAAACAAACAACCCGTCCATAGGAAATGCAGTAGACTATATTTTGCAGGCCCATAACTCTGTGTCTACTAGAGATACGGGGATGTCCTTAGGATATGTTATAGTCCAAATTGTCCCCCATCTAACCATACTAAAAACTTTGGGCTACGATAAACAGGGGCCGAGTACTTAAGCAAAACGTAGCGAAACAAACCCCCTCCATAGGAAATGCATTAGACTATACTTTGCAGGCTCGTAAATCTGTTTCTACTGGAGATACGGGGATGTCCTTTGAGTATGTTATAGTCCAATTTGTCCCCCATCTAACCATACTACAAATAATGAGCTACGACAAACAAGGGCCGAGTAATTAAGCTAAACGTAAACAAACAACCCGTCCATAGGAAATGCAGTAGACTATATTTTGCAGGCCCATAACTCTGTGTCTACTAGAGATACGGGGATGTCCTTAGGATATGTTATAGTCCAAATTGTCCCCCATCTAACCATACTAAAAACTTTGGGCTACGATAAACAGGGGCCGAGTACTTAAGCAAAACGTAACGAAACAAACCCCCTCCATAGGAAATGCATTAGACTATACTTTGCAGGCTCGTAAATCTGTTTCTACTGGAGATACGGGGATGTCCTTTGAGTATGTTATAGTCCAATTTGTCCCCCATCTAACCATACTACAAATAATGAGCTACGATAAACAAGGGCCGAGTAATTAAGCTAAACGTAAACAAACAACCCGTCCATAGGAAATGCATTAGACTATATTTTGCAGGCCCATAACTCTGTGTCTACTAGAGATACGGGGATGTCCTTAGGATATGTTATAGTCTAAATTGTCCCCCATCTAACCATACTAAAAACTTTGGGCTACGATAAACAGGGGCCGAGTACTTAAGCAAAACGTAACGAAACAAACCCCCTCCATAGGAAATGCATTAGACTATACTTTGCAGGCTCGTAAATCTGTTTCTACTGGAGATACGGGGATGTCCTTTGAGTATGTTATAGTCCAATTTGTCCCCCATCTAACCATACTACAAATAATGAGCTACGACAAACAAGGGCCGAGTAATTAAGCTAAACGTAAACAAACAACCCGTCCATAGGAAATGCAGTAGACTATATTTTGCAGGCCCATAACTCTGTGTCTACTAGAGATACGGGGATGTCCTTAGGATATGTTATAGTCCAAATTGTCCCCCATCTAACCATACTAAAAACTTTGGGCTACGATAAACAGGGGCCGAGTACTTAAGCATAACGTAACGAAACAAACCCCCTCCATAGGAAATGCATTAGACTATACTTTGCAGGCTCGTAAATCTGTTTCTACTGGAGATACGGGGATGTCCTTTGAGTATGTTATAGTCCAATTTGTCCCCCATCTAACCATACTACAAATAATGAGCTACGATAAACAAGGGCCGAGTAATTAAGCTAAACGTAAACAAACAACCCGTCCATAGGAAATGCATTAGACTATATTTTGCAGGCCCATAACTCTGTGTCTACTAGAGATACGGGGATGTCCTTAGGATATGTTATAGTCCAAATTGTCCCCCATCTAACCATACTAAAAACTTTGGGCTACGATAAACAGGGGCCGAGTACTTAAGCAAAACGTAACGAAACAAACCCCCTCCATAGGAAATGCATTAGACTATACTTTGCAGGCTCGTAAATCTGTTTCTACTGGAGATACGGGGATGTCCTTTGAGTATGTTATAGTCCAATTTGTCCCCCATCTAACCATACTACAAATAATGAGCTACGATAAACAAGGGCCGAGTAATTAAGCTAAACGTAAACAAACAACCCGTCCATAGGAAATGCATTAGACTATATTTTGCAGGCCCATAACTCTGTGTCTACTAGAGATACGGGGATGTCCTTAGGATATGTTATAGTCCAAATTGTCCCCATCTAACCATACTAAAAACTTTGGGCTACGATAAACAGGGGCCGAGTACTTAAGCAAAACGTAACGAAACAAACCCCCTCCATAGGAAATGCATTAGACTATACTTTGCAGGCTCGTAAATCTGTTTCTACTGGAGATACGGGGATGTCCTTTGAGTATGTTATAGTCCAATTTGTCCCCCATCTAACCATACTACAAATAATGAGCTACGACAAACAAGGGCCGAGTAATTAAGCTAAACGTAAACAAACAACCCGTCCATAGGAAATGCATTAGACTATATTTTGCAGGCCCATAACTCTGTGTCTACTAGAGATACGGGGATGTCCTTAGGATATGTTATAGTCCAAATTGTCCCCCATCTAACCATACTAAAAACTTTGGGCTACGACAAACAGGGGCCGAGTACTTAAGCAAAACGTAACGAAACAAACCCCCTCCATAGGAAATGCATTAGACTATACTTTGCAGGCTCGAAAATCTGTTTCTACTGGAGATACGGCGATGTCCTTTGAGTATGTTATAGTCCAATTTGTCCCCCATCTAACCATACTACAAATAATGAGCTACGACAAACAAGGGCCGAGTAATTAAGCTAAACGTAAACAAACAACCCGTCCATAGGAAATGCAGTAGACTATATTTTGCAGGCCCATAACTCTGTGTCTACTAGAGATACGGGGATGTCCTTAGGATATGTTATAGTCCAAATTGTCCCCCATCTAACCATACTAAAAACTTTGGGCTACGATAAACAGGGGCCGAGTACTTAAGCATAACGTAACGAAACAAACCCCCTCCATAGGAAATGCATTAGACTATACTTTGCAGGCTCGTAAATCTGTTTCTACTGGAGATACGGGGATGTCCTTTGAGTATGTTATAGTCCAATTTGTCCCCCATCTAACCATACTACAAATAATGAGCTACGATAAACAAGGGCCGAGTAATTAAGCTAAACGTAAACAAACAACCCGTCCATAGGAAATGCATTAGACTATATTTTGCAGGCCCATAACTCTGTGTCTACTAGAGATACGGGGATGTCCTTAGGATATGTTATAGTCCAAATTGTCCCCCATCTAACCATACTAAAAACTTTGGGCTACGATAAACAGGGGCCGAGTACTTAAGCAAAACGTAACGAAACAAACCCCCTCCATAGGAAATGCATTAGACTATACTTTGCAGGCTCGTAAATCTGTTTCTACTGGAGATACGGGGATGTCCTTTGAGTATGTTATAGTCCAATTTGTCCCCCATCTAACCATACTACAAATAATGAGCTACGATAAACAAGGGCCGAGTAATTAAGCTAAACGTAAACAAACAACCCGTCCATAGGAAATGCATTAGACTATATTTTGCAGGCCCATAACTCTGTGTCTACTAGAGATACGGGGATGTCCTTAGGATATGTTATAGTCCAAATTGTCCCCCATCTAACCATACTAAAAACTTTGGGCTACGACAAACAGGGGCCGAGTACTTAAGCAAAACGTAACGAAACAAACCCCCTCCATTGGAAATGCATTAGACTATACTTTGCAGGCTCGAAAATCTGTTTCTACTGGAGATACGGCGATGTCCTTTGAGTATGTTATAGTCCAATTTGTCCCCCATCTAACCATACTACAAATAATGAGCTACGACAAACAAGGGCCGAGTAATTAAGCTAAACGTAAACAAACAACCCGTCCATAGGAAATGCAGTAGACTATATTTTGCAGGCCCATAACTCTGTGTCTACTAGAGATACGGGGATGTCCTTAGGATATGTTATAGTCCAAATTGTCCCCCATCTAGCCATACTAAAAACTTTGGGCTACGATAAACAGGGGCCGAGTACTTAAGCAAAACGTAACGAAACAAACCCCCTCCATAGGAAATGCATTAGACTATACTTTGCAGGCTCGTAAATCTGTTTCTACTGGAGATACGGGGATGTCCTTTGAGTATGTTATAGTCCAATTTGTCCCCCATCTAACCATACTACAAATAATGAGCTACGATAAACAAGGGCCGAGTAATTAAGCTAAACGTAAACAAACAACCCGTCCATAGGAAATGCATTAGACTATATTTTGCAGGCCCATAACTCTGTGTCTACTAGAGATACGGGGATGTCCTTAGGATATGTTATAGTCCAAGTTGTCCCCCATCTAACCATACTAAAAACTTTGGGCTACGATAAACAGGGGCCGAGTACTTAAGCAAAACGTAACGAAACAAACCCCCTCCATAGGAAATGCATTAGACTATACTTTGCAGGCTCGTAAATCTGTTTCTACTGGAGATACGGGGATGTCCTTTGAGTATGTTATAGTCCAATTTGTCCCCCATCTAACCATACTACAAATAATGAGCTACGACAAACAAGGGCCGAGTAATTAAGCTAAACGTAAACAAACAACCCGTCCATAGGAAATGCAGTAGACTATATTTTGCAGGCCCATAACTCTGTGTCTACTAGAGATACGGGGATGTCCTTAGGATATGTTATAGTCCAAATTGTCCCCCATCTAACCATACTAAAAACTTTGGGCTACGATAAACAGGGGCCGAGTACTTAAGCAAAACGTAACGAAACAAACCCCCTCCATAGGAAATGCATTAGACTATACTTTGCAGGCTCGTAAATCTGTTTCTACTGGAGATACGGGGATGTCCTTTGAGTATGTTATAGTCCAATTTGTCCCCCATCTAACCATACTACAAATAATGAGCTACGATAAACAAGGGCCGAGTAATTAAGCTAAACGTAAACAAACAACCCGTCCATAGGAAATGCATTAGACTATATTTTGCAGGCCCATAACTCTGTGTCTACTAGAGATACGGGGATGTCCTTAGGATATGTTATAGTCTAAATTGTCCCCCATCTAACCATACTAAAAACTTTGGGCTACGATAAAAAGGGGCCGAGTACTTAAGCAAAACGTAACGAAACAAACCCCCTCCATAGGAAATGCATTAGACTATACTTTGCAGGCTCGTAAATCTGTTTCTACTGGAGATACGGGGATGTCCTTTGAGTATGTTATAGTCCAATTTGTCCCCCATCTAACCATACTACAAATAATGAGCTACGACAAACAAGGGCCGAGTAATTAAGCTAAACGTAAACAAACAACCCGTCCATAGGAAATGCAGTAGACTATATTTTGCAGGCCCATAACTCTGTGTCTACTAGAGATACGGGGATGTCCTTAGGATATGTTATAGTCCAAATTGTCCCCCATCTAACCATACTAAAAACTTTGGGCTACGATAAACAGGGGCCGAGTACTTAAGCAAAACGTAACGAAACAAACCCCCTCCATAGGAAATGCATTAGACTATACTTTGCAGGCTCGTAAATCTGTTTCTACTGGAGATACGGGGATGTCCTTTGAGTATGTTATAGTCCAATTTGTCCCCCATCTAACCATACTACAAATAATGAGCTACGATAAACAAGGGCCGAGTAATTAAGCTAAACGTAAACAAACAACCCGTCCATAGGAAATGCATTAGACTATATTTTGCAGGCCCATAACTCTGTGTCTACTAGAGATACGGGGATGTCCTTAGGATATGTTATAGTCCAAATTGTCCCCCATCTAACCATACTAAAAACTTTGGGCTACGATAAACAGGGGCCGAGTACTTAAGCAAAACGTAACGAAACAAACCCCCTCCATAGGAAATGCATTAGACTATACTTTGCAGGCTCGTAAATCTGTTTCTACTGGAGATACGGGGATGTCCTTTGAGTATGTTATAGTCCAATTTGTCCCCCATCTAACCATACTACAAATAATGAGCTACGATAAACAAGGGCCGAGTAATTAAGCTAAACGTAAACAAACCAGAGCTGTGCTAATTAGCTGACAACTAATTGAATTAGAATTAGCAATTAGGGAAATATTTATGAACTAATTAATTAGTAAATTAGCAATTAGGGAAATATTTATGAACTAATTAATTAGCAAATTTGCAACTAGACATAGAAACTAATTCAATTCAATTAGAAATTAGACATTTATTTATCAAACTAATTAATTAGAATTACTATTTTCTAATTAAGGTAAAAAAGAAACCATAAGTAAACATAAAAGTTTAAAAGTGCTCATGGGTTTAGTACTTTGGTGATGTTTAATGCCATTGAAAAACGGGTACGGAAGCCATGAATTATTCTCGAAAAATGAGACAAGCCTTGAGCCTTCCGTCATGTTAAAATTTTTCTTATTTCTTCATTTTCTTGCCACAGTTCCTATAATGGACTCCTGAGTAGTAAATACATGCGCACTGCTATTAATTCGAGTAGGTAAAACAGTCGAAATTTCGAAATGGGGCAGTTGCGAACTACGAAATTTTCTATTAGTACTAGTATTCTCTCATATTTGAGGAGCTGAAAAATTTATAGTAGCACTAAGGTTTCCTCATCGATATAATAAGGCTTTTTCATATTCAAATAGATGAATTAAGAGTTAATTCCTCGATTTTTTACAACAAATTGGCGTAAAAGATAAATTGAAAATCCAATTGGCTAATTAGTTAATCCTAAATCTAATTAAATTTTAATTAGATAATTACCTTTCCGATTCATACTAATTAATTAGAATTACTTCTCAATTAGCACAAGGTAATTAAAATTCAATTACCATTTTCAATTAGTAAATGTTGCTAATTAATTAGAAATTCAATTAGCTAACTAATTAATTAGCACAGCTCTGAAACAAACAACCCGTCCATAGGAAATGCAGTAGACTATATTTTGCAGGCCCATAACTCTGTGTCTACTAGAGATACGGGGATGTCCTTAGGATATGTTATAGTCCAAATTGTCCCCCATCTAACCATACTAAAAACTTTGGGCTACGATAAACAGGGGCCGAGTACTTAAGCAAAACGTAACGAAACAAACCCCCTCCATAGGAAATGCATTAGACTATACTTTGCAGGCTCGTAAATCTGTTTCTACTGGAGATACGGGGATGTCCTTTGAGTATGTTATAGTCCAATTTGTCCCCCATCTAACCATACTACAAATAATGAGCTACGACAAACAAGGGCCGAGTAATTAAGCTAAACGTAAACAAACAACCCGTCCATAGGAAATGCATTAGACTATATTTTGCAGGCCCATAACTCTGTGTCTACTAGAGATACGGGGATGTCCTTAGGATATGTTATAGTCCAAATTGTCCCCCATCTAACCATACTAAAAACTTTGGGCTACGACAAACAGGGGCCGAGTACTTAAGCAAAACGTAACGAAACAAACCCCCTCCATAGGAAATGCATTAGACTATACTTTGCAGGCTCGTAAATCTTTTTCTACTGGAGATACGGGGATGTCCTTTGAGTATGTTATAGTCCAATTTGTCCCCCATCTAACCATACTACAAATAATGAGCTACGATAAACAAGGGCCGAGTAATTAAGCTAAACGTAAACAAACAACCCGTCCATAGGAAATGCATTAGACTATATTTTGCAGGCCCATAACTCTGTGTCTACTAGAGATACGGGGATGTCCTTAGGATATGTTATAGTCCAAGTTGTCCCCCATCTAACCATACTAAAAACTTTGGGCTACGATAAACAGGGGCCGAGTACTTAAGCAAAACGTAACGAAACAAACCCCCTCCATAGGAAATGCATTAGACTATATTTTGCAGGCTCGTAAATCTGTTTCTACTGGAGATACGGGGATGTCCTTTGAGTATGTTATAGTCCAATTTGTCCCCCATCTAACCATACTACAAATAATGAGCTACGACAAACAAGGGCCGAGTAATTAAGCTAAACGTAAACAAACAACCCGTCCATAGGAAATGCAGTAGACTATATTTTGCAGGCCCATAACTCTGTGTCTACTAGAGATACGGGGATGTCCTTAGGATATGTTATAGTCCAAATTGTCCCCCATCTAACCATACTAAAAACTTTGGGCTACGATAAACAGGGGCCGAGTACTTAAGCAAAACGTAACGAAACAAACCCCCTCCATAGGAAATGCATTAGACTATACTTTGCAGGCTCGTAAATCTGTTTCTACTGGAGATACGGGGATGTCCTTTGAGTATGTTATAGTCCAATTTGTCCCCCATCTAACCATACTACAAATAATGAGCTACGATAAACAAGGGCCGAGTAATTAAGCTAAACGTAAACAAACAACCCGTCCATAGGAAATGCATTAGACTATATTTTGCAGGCCCATAACTCTGTGTCTACTAGAGATACGGGGATGTCCTTAGGATATGTTATAGTCCAAATTGTCCCCCATCTAACCATACTAAAAACTTTGGGCTACGATAAACAGGGGCCGAGTACTTAAGCAAAACGTAACGAAACAAACCCCCTCCATAGGAAATGCATTAGACTATACTTTGCAGGCTCGTAAATCTGTTTCTACTGGAGATACGGGGATGTCCTTTGAGTATGTTATAGTCCAATTTGTCCCCCATCTAACCATACTACAAATAATGAGCTACGATAAACAAGGGCCGAGTAATTAAGCTAAACGTAAACAAACAACCCGTCCATAGGAAATGCATTAGACTATATTTTGCAGGCCCATAACTCTGTGTCTACTAGAGATACGGGGATGTCCTTAGGATATGTTATAGTCTAAATTGTCCCCCATCTAACCATACTAAAAACTTTGGGCTACGATAAACAGGGGCCGAGTACTTAAGCAAAACGTAACGAAACAAACCCCCTCCATAGGAAATGCATTAGACTATATTTTGCAGGCCCATAACTCTGTGTCTACTAGAGATACGGGGATGTCCTTAGGATATGTTATAGTCCAAATTGTAACCCATCTAACCATACTAAAAACTTTGGGCTACGATAAACAGGGGCCGAGTACTTAAGCAAAACGTAACGAAACAAACCCCCTCCATAGGAAATGCATTAGACTATACTTTGCAGGCTCGTAAATCTGTTTCTACTGGAGATACGGGGATGTCCTTTGAGTATGTTATAGTCCAATTTGTCCCCCATCTAACCATACTACAAATAATGAGCTACGATAAACAAGGGCCGAGTAATTAAGCTAAACGTAAACAAACAACCCGTCCATAGGAAATGCATTAGACTATATTTTGCAGGCCCATAACTCTGTGTCTACTAGAGATACGGGGATGTCCTTAGGATATGTTATAGTCCAAATTGTCCCCCATCTAACCATACTAAAAACTTTGGGCTACGATAAACAGGGGCCGAGTACTTAAGCAAAACGTAACGAAACAAACCCCCTCCATAGGAAATGCATTAGACTATACTTTGCAGGCTCGTAAATCTGTTTCTACTGGAGATACGGGGATGTCCTTTGAGTATGTTATAGTCCAATTTGTCCCCCATCTAACCATACTACAAATAATGAGCTACGATAAACAAGGGCCGAGTAATTAAGCTAAACGTAAACAAACAACCCGTCCATAGGAAATGCATTAGACTATATTTTGCAGGCCCATAACTCTGTGTCTACTAGAGATACGGGGATGTCCTTAGGATATGTTATAGTCTAAATTGTCCCCCATCTAACCATACTAAAAACTTTGGGCTACGATAAACAGGGGCCGAGTACTTAAGCAAAACGTAACGAAACAAACCCCCTCCATAGGAAATGCATTAGACTATACTTTGCAGGCTCGTAAATCTGTTTCTACTGGAGATACGGGGATGTCCTTTGAGTATGTTATAGTCCAATTTGTCCCCCATCTAACCATACTACAAATAATGAGCTACGACAAACAAGGGCCGAGTAATTAAGCTAAACGTAAACAAACAACCCGTCCATAGGAAATGCAGTAGACTATATTTTGCAGGCCCATAACTCTGTGTCTACTAGAGATACGGGGATGTCCTTAGGATATGTTATAGTCCAAATTGTCCCCCATCTAACCATACTAAAAACTTTGGGCTACGATAAACAGGGGCCGAGTACTTAAGCAAAACGTAACGAAACAAACCCCCTCCATAGGAAATGCATTAGACTATACTTTGCAGGCTCGTAAATCTGTTTCTACTGGAGATACGGGGATGTCCTTTGAGTATGTTATAGTCCAATTTGTCCCCCATCTAACCATACTACAAATAATGAGCTACGATAAACAAGGGCCGAGTAATTAAGCTAAACGTAAACAAACAACCCGTCCATAGGAAATGCATTAGACTATATTTTGCAGGCCCATAACTCTGTGTCTACTAGAGATACGGGGATGTCCTTAGGATATGTTATAGTCCAAATTGTCCCCCATCTAACCATACTAAAAACTTTGGGCTACGATAAACAGGGGCCGAGTACTTAAGCAAAACGTAACGAAACAAACCCCCTCCATAGGAAATGCATTAGACTATACTTTGCAGGCTCGTAAATCTGTTTCTACTGGAGATACGGGGATGTCCTTTGAGTATGTTATAGTCCAATTTGTCCCCCATCTAACCATACTACAAATAATGAGCTACGACAAACAAGGGCCGAGTAATTAAGCTAAACGTAAACAAACAACCCGTCCATAGGAAATGCATTAGACTATATTTTGCAGGCCCATAACTCTGTGTCTACTAGAGATACGGGGATGTCCTTAGGATATGTTATAGTCCAAATTGTCCCCCATCTAACCATACTAAAAACTTTGGGCTACGACAAACAGGGGCCGAGTACTTAAGCAAAACGTAACGAAACAAACCCCCTCCATAGGAAATGCATTAGACTATACTTTGCAGGCTCGTAAATCTTTTTCTACTGGAGATACGGGGATGTCCTTTGAGTATGTTATAGTCCAATTTGTCCTCCATCTAACCATACTACAAATAATGAGCTACGATAAACAATGGCCGAGTAATTAAGCTAAACGTAAACAAACAACCCGTCCATAGGAAATGCATTAGACTATATTTTGCAGGCCCATAACTCTGTGTCTACTAGAGATACGGGGATGTCCTTAGGATATGTTATAGTCCAAGTTGTCCCCCATCTAACCATACTAAAAACTTTGGGCTACGATAAACAGGGGCCGAGTACTTAAGCAAAACGTAACGAAACAAACCCCCTCCATAGGAAATGCATTAGACTATACTTTGCAGGCTCGTAAATCTGTTTCTACTGGAGATACGGGGATGTCCTTTGAGTATGTTATAGTCCAATTTGTCCCCCATCTAACCATACTACAAATAATGAGCTACGACAAACAAGGGCCGAGTAATTAAGCTAAACGTAAACAAACAACCCGTCCATAGGAAATGCATTAGACTATATTTTGCAGGCCCATAACTCTGTGTCTACTAGAGATACGGGGATGTCCTTAGGATATGTTATAGTCCAAATTGTCCCCCATCTAACCATACTAAAAACTTTGGGCTACGATAAACAGGGGCCGAGTACTTAAGCAAAACGTAACGAAACAAACCCCCTCCATAGGAAATGCATTAGACTATACTTTGCAGGCTCGTAAATCTGTTTCTACTGGAGATACGGGGATGTCCTTTGAGTATGTTATAGTCCAATTTGTCCCCCATCTAACCATACTACAAATAATGAGCTACGACAAACAAGGGCCGAGTAATTAAGCTAAACGTAAACAAACAACCCGTCCATAGGAAATGCATTAGACTATATTTTGCAGGCCCATAACTCTGTGTCTACTAGAGATACGGGGATGTCCTTAGGATATGTTATAGTCCAAATTGTCCCCCATCTAACCATACTAAAAACTTTGGGCTACGATAAACAGGGGCCGAGTACTTAAGCAAAACGTAACGAAACAAACCCCCTCCATAGAAAATGCATTAGACTATACTTTGCAGGCTCGTAACTCTGTTTCTACTGGAGATACGGGGATGTCCTTTGAGTATGTTATAGTCCAATTTGTCCCCCATCTAACCATACTAAAAACATTGAGCTACGACAAACAGCAGTCGAGTAATTAAGCTAATCGTAAACAAACAAACCCCTCCATAGGAAATGCATTAGACTATACTTTGCAGGCCCATAACTCTGTGTCTACTAGAGATACGGGGATGTCCTTAGGATATGTTATAGTCCAAATTGTCCCCCATCTAACCATACTAAAAACTTTGGGCTACGACAAACAGGGGCCGAGTACTTAAGCAAAACGTAACGAAACAAACCCCCTCCATAGGAAATGCATTAGACTATACTTTGCAGGCTCGTAAATCTGTTTCTACTGGAGATACGGCGATGTCCTTTGAGTATGTTATAGTCCAATTTGTCCCCCATCTAACCATACTACAAATAATGAGCTACGACAAACAAGGGCCGAGTAATTAAGCTAAACGTAAACAAACAACCCGTCCATAGGAAATGCAGTAGACTATATTTTGCAGGCCCATAACTCTGTGTGTACTAGAGATACGGGGATGTCCTTAGGATATGTTATAGTCCAAATTGTCCCCCATCTAACCATACTAAAAACTTTGGGCTACGATAAACAGGGGCCGAGTACTTAAGCAAAACGTAACGAAACAAACCCCCTCCATAGGAAATGCATTAGACTATACTTTGCAGGCTCGTAAATCTGTTTCTACTGGAGATACGGGGATGTCCTTTGAGTATGTTATAGTCCAATTTGTCCCCCATCTAACCATACTACAAATAATGAGCTACGACAAACAAGGGCCGAGTAATTAAGCTAAACGTAAACAAACAACCCGTCCATAGGAAATGCATTAGACTATATTTTGCAGGCCCATAACTCTGTGTCTACTAGAGATACGGGGATGTCCTTAGGATATGTTATAGTCCAAATTGTCCCCCATCTAACCATACTAAAAACTTTGGGCTACGACAAACAGGGGCCGAGTACTTAAGCAAAACGTAACGAAACAAACCCCCTCCATAGGAAATGCATTAGACTATACTTTGCAGGCTCGTAAATCTTTTTCTACTGGAGATACGGGGATGTCCTTTGAGTATGTTATAGTCCAATTTGTCCCCCATCTAACCATACTACAAATAATGAGCTACGATAAACAAGGGCCGAGTAATTAAGCTAAACGTAAACAAACAACCCGTCCATAGGAAATGCATTAGACTATATTTTGCAGGCCCATAACTCTGTGTCTACTAGAGATACGGGGATGTCCTTAGGATATGTTATAGTCCAAGTTGTCCCCCATCTAACCATACTAAAAACTTTGGGCTACGATTAACAGGGGCCGAGTACTTAAGCAAAACGTAACGAAACAAACCCCCTCCATAGGAAATGCATTAGACTATACTTTGCAGGCTCGTAAATCTGTTTCTACTGGAGATACGGGGATGTCCTTTGAGTATGTTATAGTCCAATTTGTCCCCCATCTAACCATACTACAAATAATGAGCTACGACAAACAAGGGCCGAGTAATTAAGCTAAACGTAAACAAACAACCCGTCCATAGGAAATGCAGTAGACTATATTTTGCAGGCCCATAACTCTGTGTCTACTAGAGATACGGGGATGTCCTTAGGATATGTTATAGTCCAAATTGTCCCCCATCTAACCATACTAAAAACTTTGGGCTACGATAAACAGGGGCCGAGTACTTAAGCAAAACGTAACGAAACAAACCCCCTCCATAGGAAATGCATTAGACTATACTTTGCAGGCTCGTAAATCTGTTTCTACTGGAGATACGGGGATGTCCTTTGAGTATGTTATAGTCCAATTTGTCCCCCATCTAACCATACTACAAATAATGAGCTACGATAAACAAGGGCCGAGTAATTAAGCTAAACGTAAACAAACAACCCGTCCATAGGAAATGCATTAGACTATATTTTGCAGGCCCATAACTCTGTGTCTACTAGAGATACGGGGATGTCCTTAGGATATGTTATAGTCTAAATTGTCCCCCATCTAACCATACTAAAAACTTTGGGCTACGATAAACAGGGGCCGAGTACTTAAGCAAAACGTAACGAAACAAACCCCCTCCATAGGAAATGCATTAGACTATACTTTGCAGGCTCGTAAATCTGTTTCTACTGGAGATACGGGGATGTCCTTTGAGTATGTTATAGTCCAATTTGTCCCCCATCTAACCATACTACAAATAATGAGCTACGATAAACAAGGGCCGAGTAATTAAGCTAAACGTAAACAAACAACCCGTCCATAGGAAATGCATTAGACTATATTTTGCAGGCCCATAACTCTGTGTCTACTAGAGATACGGGGATGTCCTTAGGATATGTTATAGTCCAAATTGTCCCCCATCTAACCATACTAAAAACTTTGGGCTACGATAAACAGGGGCCGAGTACTTAAGCAAAACGTAACGAAACAAACCCCCTCCATAGAAAATGCATTAGACTATACTTTGCAGGCTCGTAACTCTGTTTCTACTGGAGATACGGGGATGTCCTTTGAGTATGTTATAGTCCAATTTGTCCCCCATCTAACCATACTACAAATAATGAGCTACGACAAACAAGGGCCGAGTAATTAAGCTAAACGTAAACAAACAACCCGTCCATAGGAAATGCAGTAGACTATATTTTGCAGGCCCATAACTCTGTGTCTACTAGAGATACGGGGATGTCCTTAGGATATGTTATAGTCCAAATTGTCCCCCATCTAACCATACTAAAAACTTTGGGCTACGATAAACAGGGGCCGAGTACTTAAGCAAAACGTAACGAAACAAACCCCCTCCATAGGAAATGCATTAGACTATACTTTGCAGGCTCGTAAATCTGTTTCTACTGGAGATACGGGGATGTCCTTTGAGTATGTTATAGTCCAATTTGTCCCCCATCTAACCATACTACAAATAATGAGCTACGATAAACAAGGGCCGAGTAATTAAGCTAAACGTAAACAAACAACCCGTCCATAGGAAATGCATTAGACTATATTTTGCAGGCCCATAACTCTGTGTCTACTAGAGATACGGGGATGTCCTTAGGATATGTTATAGTCTAAATTGTCCCCCATCTAACCATACTAAAAACTTTGGGCTACGATAAACAGGGGCCGAGTACTTAAGCAAAACGTAACGAAACAAACCCCCTCCATAGGAAATGCATTAGACTATACTTTGCAGGCTCGTAAATCTGTTTCTACTGGAGATACGGGGATGTCCTTTGAGTATGTTATAGTCCAATTTGTCCCCCATCTAACCATACTACAAATAATGAGCTACGATAAACAAGGGCCGAGTAATTAAGCTAAACGTAAACAAACAACCCGTCCATAGGAAATGCATTAGACTATATTTTGCAGGCCCATAACTCTGTGTCTACTAGAGATACGGGGATGTCCTTAGGATATGTTATAGTCCAAATTGTCCCCCATCTAACCATACTAAAAACTTTGGGCTACGATAAACAGGGGCCGAGTACTTAAGCAAAACGTAACGAAACAAACCCCCTCCATAGAAAATGCATTAGACTATACTTTGCAGGCTCGTAACTCTGTTTCTACTGGAGATACGGGGATGTCCTTTGAGTATGTTATAGTCCAATTTGTCCCCCATCTAACCATACTAAAAACATTGAGCTACGACAAACAGCAGTCGAGTAATTAAGCTAATCGTAAACAAACAAACCCCTCCATAGGAAATGCATTAGACTATACTTTGCAGGCCCATAACTCTGTGTCTACTAGAGATACGGGGATGTCCTTAGGATATGTTATAGTCCAAATTGTCCCCCATCTAACCATACTAAAAACTTTGGGCTACGACAAACAGGAGCCGAGTACTTAAGCAAAACGTAACGAAACAAACCCCCTCCATAGGAAATGCATTAGACTATACTTTGCAGGCTCGTAAATCTGTTTCTACTGGAGATACGGCGATGTCCTTTGAGTATGTTATAGTCCAATTTGTCCCCCATCTAACCATACTACAAATAATGAGCTACGACAAACAAGGGCCGAGTAATTAAGCTAAACGTAAACAAACAACCCGTCCATAGGAAATGCAGTAGACTATATTTTGCAGGCCCATAACTCTGTGTGTACTAGAGATACGGGGATGTCCTTAGGATATGTTATAGTCCAAATTGTCCCCCATCTAACCATACTAAAAACTTTGGGCTACGATAAACAGGGGCCGAGTACTTAAGCAAAACGTAACGAAACAAACCCCCTCCATAGGAAATGCATTAGACTATACTTTGCAGGCTCGTAAATCTGTTTCTACTGGAGATACGGGGATGTCCTTTGAGTATGTTATAGTCCAATTTGTCCCCCATCTAACCATACTACAAATAATGAGCTACGATAAACAAGGGCCGAGTAATTAAGCTAAACGTAAACAAACAACCCGTCCATAGGAAATGCATTAGACTATATTTTGCAGGCCCATAACTCTGTGTCTACTAGAGATACGGGGATGTCCTTAGGATATGTTATAGTCTAAATTGTCCCCCATCTAACCATACTAAAAACTTTGGGCTACGATATACAGGGGCCGAGTACTTAAGCAAAACGTAACGAAACAAACCCCCTCCATAGGAAATGCATTAGACTATACTTTGCAGGCTCGTAAATCTGTTTCTACTGGAGATACGGGGATGTCCTTTGAGTATGTTATAGTCCAATTTGTCCCCCATCTAACCATACTACAAATAATGAGCTACGATAAACAAGGGCCGAGTAATTAAGCTAAACGTAAACAAACAACCCGTCCATAGGAAATGCATTAGACTATATTTTGCAGGCCCATAACTCTGTGTCTACTAGAGATACGGGGATGTCCTTAGGATATGTTATAGTCCAAATTGTCCCCCATCTAACCATACTAAAAACTTTGGGCTACGATAAACAGGGGCCGAGTACTTAAGCAAAACGTAACGAAACAAACCCCCTCCATAGGAAATGCATTAGACTATACTTTGCAGGCTCGTAAATCTGTTTCTACTGGAGATACGGGGATGTCCTTTGAGTATGTTATAGTCCAATTTGTCCCCCATCTAACCATACTACAAATAATGAGCTACGACAAACAAGGGCCGAGTAATTAAGCTAAATGTAAACAAACAACCCGTCCATAGGAAATGCATTAGACTATATTTTGCAGGCTCATAACTCTGTGTCTACTAGAGATACGGGGATGTCCTTAGGATATGTTATAGTCCAAATTGTCCCCCATCTAACCATACTAAAAACTTTGGGCTACGACAAACAGGGGCCGAGTACTTAAGCAAAACGTAACGAAACAAACCCCCTCCATAGGAAATGCATTAGACTATACTTTGCAGGCTCGTAAATCTGTTTCTACTGGAGATACGGGGATGTCCTTTGAGTATGTTATAGTCCAATTTGTCCCCCATCTAACCATACTACAAATAATGAGCTACGATAAACAAGGGCCGAGTAATTAAGCTAAACGTAAACAAACAACCCGTCCATAGGAAATGCATTAGACTATATTTTGCAGGCCCATAACTCTGTGTCTACTAGAGATACGGGGATGTCCTTAGGATATGTTATAGTCTAAATTGTCCCCCATCTAACCATACTAAAAACTTTGGGCTACGACAAACAGGGGCCGAGTACTTAAGCAAAACGTAACGAAACAAACCCCCTCCATAGGAAATGCATTAGACTATATTTTGCAGGCCCATAACTCTGTGTCTACTAGAGATACGGGGATGTCCTTAGGATATGTTATAGTCCAAATTGTCCCCCATCTAACCATACTAAAAACTTTGGGCTACGACAAACAGGGGCCGAGTACTTAAGCAAAACGTAACGAAATAAACCCCCTCCATAGGAAATGCATTAGACTATACTTTGCAGGCTCGTAAATCTGTTTCTACTGGAGATACGGGGATGTCCTTTGAGTATGTTATAGTCCAATTTGTCCCCCATCTAACCATACTACAAATAATGAGCTACGACAAACAAGGGCCGAGTAATTAAGCTAAACGTAAACAAACAACCCGTCCATAGGAAATGCAGTAGACTATATTTTGCAGGCCCATAACTCTGTGTCTACTAGAGATACGGGGATGTCCTTAGGATATGTTATAGTCCAAATTGTCCCCCATCTAACCATACTAAAAACTTTGGGCTACGATAAACAGGGGCCGAGTACTTAAGCAAAACGTAACGAAACAAACCCCCTCCATAGGAAATGCATTAGACTATACTTTGCAGGCTCGTAAATCTGTTTCTAATGGAGATACGGGGATGTCCTTTGAGTATGTTATAGTCCAATTTGTCCCCCATCTAACCATACTACAAATAATGAGCTACGACAAACAAGGGCCGAGTAATTAAGCTAAATGTAAACAAACAACCCGTCCATAGGAAATGCATTAGACTATATTTTGCAGGCCCATAACTCTGTGTCTACTAGAGATACGGGGATGTCCTTAGGATATGTTATAGTCCAAATTGTCCCCCATCTAACCATACTAAAAACTTTGGGCTACGACAAACAGGGGCCGAGTACTTAAGCAAAACGTAACGAAACAAACCCCCTCCATAGGAAATGCATTAGACTATACTTTGCAGGCTCGTAAATCTGTTTCTACTGGAGATACGGGGATGTCCTTTGAGTATGTTATAGTCCAATTTGTCCCCCATCTAACCATACTACAAATAATGAGCTACGATAAACAAGGGCCGAGTAATTAAGCTAAACGTAAACAAACAACCCGTCCATAGGAAATGCATTAGACTATATTTTGCAGGCCCATAACTCTGTGTCTACTAGAGATACGGGGATGTCCTTAGGATATGTTATAGTCCAAGTTGTCCCCCATCTAACCATACTAAAAACTTTGGGCTACGATAAACAGGGGCCGAGTACTTAAGCAAAACGTAACGAAACAAACCCCCTCCATAGGAAATGCATTAGACTATACTTTGCAGGCTCGTAAATCTGTTTCTACTGGAGATACGGGGATGTCCTTTGAGTATGTTATAGTCCAATTTGTCCCCCATCTAACCATACTACAAATAATGAGCTACGACAAACAAGGGCCGAGTAATTAAGCTAAACGTAAACAAACAACCCGTCCATAGGAAATGCAGTAGACTATATTTTGCAGGCCCATAACTCTGTGTCTACTAGAGATACGGGGATGTCCTTAGGATATGTTATAGTCCAAATTGTCCCCCATCTAACCATACTAAAAACTTTGGGCTACGACAAACAGGGGCCGAGTACTTAAGCAAAACGTAACGAAACAAACCCCCTCCATAGGAAATGCATTAGACTATACTTTGCAGGCTCGTAAATCTGTTTCTACTGGAGATACGGGGATGTCCTTTGAGTATGTTATAGTCCAATTTGTCCCCCATCTAACCATACTACAAATAATGAGCTACGATAAACAAGGGCCGAGTAATTAAGCTAAACGTAAACAAACAACCCGTCCATAGGAAATGCATTAGACTATATTTTGCAGGCCCATAACTCTGTGTCTACTAGAGATACGGGGATGTCCTTAGGATATGTTATAGTCCAAGTTGTCCCCCATCTAACCATACTAAAAACTTTGGGCTACGATAAACAGGGGCCGAGTACTTAAGCAAAACGTAACGAAACAAACCCCCTCCATAGGAAATGCATTAGACTATACTTTGCAGGCTCGTAAATCTGTTTCTACTGGAGATACGGGGATGTCCTTTGAGTATGTTATAGTCCAATTTGTCCCCCATCTAACCATACTACAAATAATGAGCTACGATAAACAAGGGCCGAGTAATTAAGCTAAACGTAAACAAACAACCCGTCCATAGGAAATGCATTAGACTATATTTTGCAGGCCCATAACTCTGTGTCTACTAGAGATACGGGGATGTCCTTAGGATATGTTATAGTCCAAATTGTCCCCCATCTAACCATACTAAAAACTTTGGGCTACGATAAACAGGGGCCGAGTACTTAAGCAAAACGTAACGAAACAAACCCCCTCCATAGAAAATGCATTAGACTATACTTTGCAGGCTCGTAACTCTGTTTCTACTGGAGATACGGGGATGTCCTTTGAGTATGTTATAGTCCAATTTGTCCCCCATCTAACCATACTAAAAACATTGAGCTACGACAAACAGCAGTCGAGTAATTAAGCTAATCGTAAACAAACAAACCCCTCCATAGGAAATGCATTAGACTATACTTTGCAGGCCCATAACTCTGTGTCTACTAGAGATACGGGGATGTCCTTAGGATATGTTATAGTCCAAATTGTCCCCCATCTAACCATACTAAAAACTTTGGGCTACGACAAACAGGAGCCGAGTACTTAAGCAAAACGTAACGAAACAAACCCCCTCCATAGGAAATGCATTAGACTATACTTTGCAGGCTCGTAAATCTGTTTCTACTGGAGATACGGCGATGTCCTTTGAGTATGTTATAGTCCAATTTGTCCCCCATCTAACCATACTACAAATAATGAGCTACGACAAACAAGGGCCGAGTAATTAAGCTAAACGTAAACAAACAACCCGTCCATAGGAAATGCAGTAGACTATATTTTGCAGGCCCATAACTCTGTGTGTACTAGAGATACGGGGATGTCCTTAGGATATGTTATAGTCCAAATTGTCCCCCATCTAACCATACTAAAAACTTTGGGCTACGATAAACAGGGGCCGAGTACTTAAGCAAAACGTAACGAAACAAACCCCCTCCATAGGAAATGCATTAGACTATACTTTGCAGGCTCGTAAATCTGTTTCTACTGGAGATACGGGGATGTCCTTTGAGTATGTTATAGTCCAATTTGTCCCCCATCTAACCATACTACAAATAATGAGCTACGATAAACAAGGGCCGAGTAATTAAGCTAAACGTAAACAAACAACCCGTCCATAGGAAATGCATTAGACTATATTTTGCAGGCCCATAACTCTGTGTCTACTAGAGATACGGGGATGTCCTTAGGATATGTTATAGTCTAAATTGTCCCCCATCTAACCATACTAAAAACTTTGGGCTACGATAAACAGGGGCCGAGTACTTAAGCAAAACGTAACGAAACAAACCCCCTCCATAGGAAATGCATTAGACTATACTTTGCAGGCTCGTAAATCTGTTTCTACTGGAGATACGGGGATGTCCTTTGAGTATGTTATAGTCCAATTTGTCCCCCATCTAACCATACTACAAATAATGAGCTACGATAAACAAGGGCCGAGTAATTAAGCTAAACGTAAACAAACAACCCGTCCATAGGAAATGCATTAGACTATATTTTGCAGGCCCATAACTCTGTGTCTACTAGAGATACGGGGATGTCCTTAGGATATGTTATAGTCCAAATTGTCCCCCATCTAACCATACTAAAAACTTTGGGCTACGATAAACAGGGGCCGAGTACTTAAGCAAAACGTAACGAAACAAACCCCCTCCATAGGAAATGCATTAGACTATACTTTGCAGGCTCGTAAATCTGTTTCTACTGGAGATACGGGGATGTCCTTTGAGTATGTTATAGTCCAATTTGTCCCCCATCTAACCATACTACAAATAATGAGCTACGACAAACAAGGGCCGAGTAATTAAGCTAAATGTAAACAAACAACCCGTCCATAGGAAATGCATTAGACTATATTTTGCAGGCTCATAACTCTGTGTCTACTAGAGATACGGGGATGTCCTTAGGATATGTTATAGTCCAAATTGTCCCCCATCTAACCATACTAAAAACTTTGGGCTACGACAAACAGGGGCCGAGTACTTAAGCAAAACGTAACGAAACAAACCCCCTCCATAGGAAATGCATTAGACTATACTTTGCAGGCTCGTAAATCTGTTTCTACTGGAGATACGGGGATGTCCTTTGAGTATGTTATAGTCCAATTTGTCCCCCATCTAACCATACTACAAATAATGAGCTACGATAAACAAGGGCCGAGTAATTAAGCTAAACGTAAACAAACAACCCGTCCATAGGAAATGCATTAGACTATATTTTGCAGGCCCATAACTCTGTGTCTACTAGAGATACGGGGATGTCCTTAGGATATGTTATAGTCTAAATTGTCCCCCATCTAACCATACTAAAAACTTTGGGCTACGACAAACAGGGGCCGAGTACTTAAGCAAAACGTAACGAAACAAACCCCCTCCATAGGAAATGCATTAGACTATATTTTGCAGGCCCATAACTCTGTGTCTACTAGAGATACGGGGATGTCCTTAGGATATGTTATAGTCCAAATTGTCCCCCATCTAACCATACTAAAAACTTTGGGCTACGACAAACAGGGGCCGAGTACTTAAGCAAAACGTAACGAAATAAACCCCCTCCATAGGAAATGCATTAGACTATACTTTGCAGGCTCGTAAATCTGTTTCTACTGGAGATACGGGGATGTCCTTTGAGTATGTTATAGTCCAATTTGTCCCCCATCTAACCATACTACAAATAATGAGCTACGACAAACAAGGGCCGAGTAATTAAGCTAAACGTAAACAAACAACCCGTCCATAGGAAATGCAGTAGACTATATTTTGCAGGCCCATAACTCTGTGTCTACTAGAGATACGGGGATGTCCTTAGGATATGTTATAGTCCAAATTGTCCCCCATCTAACCATACTAAAAACTTTGGGCTACGATAAACAGGGGCCGAGTACTTAAGCAAAACGTAACGAAACAAACCCCCTCCATAGGAAATGCATTAGACTATACTTTGCAGGCTCGTAAATCTGTTTCTAATGGAGATACGGGGATGTCCTTTGAGTATGTTATAGTCCAATTTGTCCCCCATCTAACCATACTACAAATAATGAGCTACGACAAAGAAGGGCCGAGTAATTAAGCTAAATGTAAACAAACAACCCGTCCATAGGAAATGCATTAGACTATATTTTGCAGGCCCATAACTCTGTGTCTACTAGAGATACGGGGATGTCCTTAGGATATGTTATAGTCCAAATTGTCCCCCATCTAACCATACTAAAAACTTTGGGCTACGACAAACAGGGGCCGAGTACTTAAGCAAAACGTAACGAAACAAACCCCCTCCATAGGAAATGCATTAGACTATACTTTGCAGGCTCGTAAATCTGTTTCTACTGGAGATACGGGGATGTCCTTTGAGTATGTTATAGTCCAATTTGTCCCCCATCTAACCATACTACAAATAATGAGCTACGATAAACAAGGGCCGAGTAATTAAGCTAAACGTAAACAAACAACCCGTCCATAGGAAATGCATTAGACTATATTTTGCAGGCCCATAACTCTGTGTCTACTAGAGATACGGGGATGTCCTTAGGATATGTTATAGTCCAAGTTGTCCCCCATCTAACCATACTAAAAACTTTGGGCTACGATAAACAGGGGCCGAGTACTTAAGCAAAACGTAACGAAACAAACCCCCTCCATAGGAAATGCATTAGACTATACTTTGCAGGCTCGTAAATCTGTTTCTACTGGAGATACGGGGATGTCCTTTGAGTATGTTATAGTCCAATTTGTCCCCCATCTAACCATACTACAAATAATGAGCTACGACAAACAAGGGCCGAGTAATTAAGCTAAACGTAAACAAACAACCCGTCCATAGGAAATGCAGTAGACTATATTTTGCAGGCCCATAACTCTGTGTCTACTAGAGATACGGGGATGTCCTTAGGATATGTTATAGTCCAAATTGTCCCCCATCTAACCATACTAAAAACTTTGGGCTACGACAAACAGGGGCCGAGTACTTAAGCAAAACGTAACGAAACAAACCCCCTCCATAGGAAATGCATTAGACTATACTTTGCAGGCTCGTAAATCTGTTTCTACTGGAGATACGGGGATGTCCTTTGAGTATGTTATAGTCCAATTTGTCCCCCATCTAACCATACTACAAATAATGAGCTACGATAAACAAGGGCCGAGTAATTAAGCTAAACGTAAACAAACAACCCGTCCATAGGAAATGCATTAGACTATATTTTGCAGGCCCATAACTCTGTGTCTACTAGAGATACGGGGATGTCCTTAGGATATGTTATAGTCCAAGTTGTCCCCCATCTAACCATACTAAAAACTTTGGGCTACGATAAACAGGGGCCGAGTACTTAAGCAAAACGTAACGAAACAAACCCCCTCCATAGGAAATGCATTAGACTATACTTTGCAGGCTCGTAAATCTGTTTCTACTGGAGATACGGGGATGTCCTTTGAGTATGTTATAGTCCAATTTGTCCCCCATCTAACCATACTACAAATAATGAGCTACGACAAACAAGGGCCGAGTAATTAAGCTAAACGTAAACAAACAACCCGTCCATAGGAAATGCAGTAGACTATATTTTGCAGGCCCATAACTCTGTGTCTACTAGAGATACGGGGATGTCCTTAGGATATGTTATAGTCCAAATTGTCCCCCATCTAACCATACTAAAAACTTTGGGCTACGACAAACAGGGGCCGAGTACTTAAGCAAAACGTAACGAAACAAACCCCCTCCATAGGAAATGCATTAGACTATACTTTGCAGGCTCGTAAATCTGTTTCTACTGGAGATACGGGGATGTCCTTTGAGTATGTTATAGTCCAATTTGTCCCCCATCTAACCATACTACAAATAATGAGCTACGACAAACAAGGGCCGAGTAATTAAGCTAAACGTAAACAAACAACCCGTCCATAGGAAATGCAGTAGACTATATTTTGCAGGCCCATAACTCTGTGTCTACTAGAGATACGGGGATGTCCTTAGGATATGTTATAGTCCAAATTGTCCCCCATCTAACCATACTAAAAACTTTGGGCTACGATAAACAGGGGCCGAGTACTTAAGCAAAACGTAACGAAACAAACCCCCTCCATAGGAAATGCATTAGACTATACTTTGCAGGCTCGTAAATCTGTTTCTACTGGAGATACGGGGATGTCCTTTGAGTATGTTATAGTTCAATTTGTCCCCCATCTAACCATACTACAAATAATGAGCTACGACAAACAAGGGCCGAGTAATTAAGCTAAACGTAAACAAACAACCCGTCCATAGGAAATGCAGTAGACTATATTTTGCAGGCCCATAACTCTGTGTCTACTAGAGATACGGGGATGTCCTTAGGATATGTTATAGTCCAAATTGTCCCCCATCTAACCATACTAAAAACTTTGGGCTACGACAAACAGGGGCCGAGTACTTAAGCAAAACGTAACGAAACAAACCCCCTCCATAGGAAATGCATTAGACTATACTTTGCAGGCTCGTAAATCTGTTTCTACTGGAGATACGGGGATGTCCTTTGAGTATGTTATAGTCCAATTTGTCCCCCATCTAACCATACTACAAATAATGAGCTACGATAAACAAGGGCCGAGTAATTAAGCTAAACGTAAACAAACAACCCGTCCATAGGAAATGCATTAGACTATATTTTGCAGGCCCATAACTCTGTGTCTACTAGAGATGCGGGGATGTCCTTAGGATATGTTATAGTCCAAGTTGTCCCCCATCTAACCATACTAAAAACTTTGGGCTACGATAAACAGGGGCCGAGTACTTAAGCAAAACGTAACGAAACAAACCCCCTCCATAGGAAATGCATTAGACTATACTTTGCAGGCTCGTAAATATGTTTCTACTGGAGATACGGCGATGTCCTTTGAGTATGTTATAGTCCAATTTGTCCCCCATCTATCCATACTACAAATAATGAGCTACGACAAACAAGGGCCGAGTAATTAAGCTAAACGTAAACAAACAACCCGTCCATAGGAAATGCAGTAGACTATATTTTGCAGGCCCATAACTCTGTGTCTACTAGAGATACGGGGATGTCCTTAGGATATGTTATAGTCCAAGTTGTCCCCCATCTAACCATACTAAAAACTTTGGGCTACGATAAACAGGGGCCGAGTACTTAAGCAAAACGTAACGAAACAAACCCCCTCCATAGGAAATGCATCAGACTATACTTTGCAGGCTCGTAAATCTGTTTCTACTGGAGATACGGGGATGTCCTTTGAGTATGTTATAGTCCAATTTGTCCCCCATCTAACCATACTACAAATAATGAGCTACGACAAACAAGGGCCGAGTAATTAAGCTAAACGTAAACAAACAACCCGTCCATAGGAAATGCAGTAGACTATATTTTGCAGGCCCATAACTCTGTGTCTACTAGAGATACGGGGATGTCCTTAGGATATGTTATAGTCCAAATTGTCCCCCATCTAACCATACTAAAAACTTTGGGCTACAATAAACAGGGGCCGAGTACTTAAGCAAAACGTAACGAAACAAACCCCCTCCATAGGAAATGCATTAGACTATACTTTGCAGGCTCGTAAATCTGTTTCTACTGGAGATACGGGGATGTCCTTTGAGTATGTTATAGTCCAATTTGTCCCCCATCTAACCATACTACAAATAATGAGCTACGACAAACAAGGGCCGAGTAATTAAGCTAAACGTAAACAAACAACCCGTCCATAGGAAATGCATTAGACTATATTTTGCAGGCCCATAACTCTGTGTCTACTAGAGATACGGGGATGTCCTTAGGATATGTTATAGTCCAAATTGTCCCCCATCTAACCATACTAAAAACTTTGGGCTACGACAAACAGGGGCCGAGTACTTAAGCAAAACGTAACGAAACAAACCCCCTCCATAGGAAATGCATTAGACTATACTTTGCAGGCTCGTAAATCTGTTTCTACTGGAGATACGGGGATGTCCTTTGAGTATGTTATAGTCCAATTTGTCCCCCATCTAACCATACTACAAATAATGAGCTACGACAAACAAGGGCCGAGTAATTAAGCTAAACGTAAACAAACAACCCGTCCATAGGAAATGCAGTAGACTATATTTTGCAGGCCCATAACTCTGTGTCTACTAGAGATACGGGGATGTCCTTAGGATATGTTATAGTCCAAATTGTCCCCCATCTAACCATACTAAAAACTTTGGGCTACGATAAACAGGGGCCGAGTACTTAAGCAAAACGTAACGAAACAAACCCCCTCCATAGGAAATGCATTAGACTATACTTTGCAGGCTCGTAAATCTGTTTCTACTGGAGATACGGGGATGTCCTTTGAGTATGTTATAGTCCAATTTGTCCCCCATCTAACCATACTACAAATAATGAGCTACGACAAACAAGGGCCGAGTAATTAAGCTAAATGTATACAAACAACCCGTCCATAGGAAATGCATTAGACTATATTTTGCAGGCCCATAACTCTGTGTCTACTAGAGATACGGGGATGTCCTTAGGATATGTTATAGTCCAAATTGTCTTCCATCTAACCATACTAAAAACTTTGGGCTACGACAAACAGGGGCCGAGTACTTAAGCAAAACGTAACGAAACAAACCCCCTCCATAGGAAATGCATTAGACTATACTTTGCAGGCTCGTAAATCTGTTTCTACTGGAGATACGGGGATGTCCTTTGAGTATGTTATAGTCCAATTTGTCCCCCATCTAACCATACTACAAATAATGAGCTACGATAAACAAGGGCCGAGTAATTAAGCTAAACGTAAACAAACAACCCGTCCATAGGAAATGCATTAGACTATATTTTGCAGGCCCATAACTCTGTGTCTACTAGAGATACGGGGATGTCCTTAGGATATGTTATAGTCTAAATTGTCCCCAACTAACCATACTAAAAACTTTGGGCTACGACAAACAGGGGCCGAGTACTTAAGCAAAACGTAACGAAACAAACCCCCTCCATAGGAAATGCATTAGACTATATTTTGCAGGCCCATAACTCTGTGTCTACTAGAGATACGGGGATGTCCTTAGGATATGTTATAGTCCAAATTGTCCCCCATCTAACCATACTAAAAACTTTGGGCTACGACAAACAGGGGCCGAGTACTTAAGCAAAACGTAACGAAACAAACCCCCTCCATAGGAAATGCATTAGACTATACTTTGCAGGCTCGTAAATCTGTTTCTACTGGAGATACGGGGATGTCCTTTGAGTATGTTATAGTCCAATTTGTCCCCCATCTAACCATACTACAAATAATGAGCTACGACAAACAAGGGCCGAGTAATTAAGCTAAACGTAAACAAACAACCCGTCCATAGGAAATGCAGTAGACTATATTTTGCAGGCCCATAACTCTGTGTCTACTAGAGATACGGGGATGTCCTTAGGATATGTTATAGTCCAAATTGTCCCCCATCTAACCATACTAAAAACTTTGGGCTACGATAAACAGGGGCCGAGTACTTAAGCAAAACGTAACGAAACAAACCCCCTCCATAGGAAATGCATTAGACTATACTTTGCAGGCTCGTAAATCTGTTTCTACTGGAGATACGGGGATGTCCTTTGAGTATGTTATAGTCCAATTTGTCCCCCATCTAACCATACTACAAATAATGAGCTACGACAAACAAGGGCCGAGTAATTAAGCTAAACGTAAACAAACAACCCGTCCATAGGAAATGCAGTAGACTATATTTTGCAGGCCCATAACTCTGTGTCTACTAGAGATACGGGGATGTCCTTAGGATATGTTATAGTCCAAATTGTCCCCCATCTAACCATACTAAAAACTTTGGGCTACGATAAACAGGGGCCGAGTACTTAAGCAGAACGTAACGAAACAAACCCCCTCCATAGGAAATGCATTAGACTATACTTTGCAGGCTCGTAAATCTGTTTCTACTGGAGATACGGCGATGTCCTTTGAGTATGTTATAGTCCAATTTGTCCCCCATCTATCCATACTACAAATAATGAGCTACGACAAACAAGGGCCGAGTAATTAAGCTAAACGTAAACAAACAACCCGTCCATAGGAAATGCAGTAGACTATATTTTGCAGGCCCATAACTCTGTGTCTACTAGAGATACGGGGATGTCCTTAGGATATGTTATAGTCCAAGTTGTCCCCCATCTAACCATTTTAAAAACTTTGGGTTACGATAAACAGGGGCCGAGTACTTAAGCAAAACGTAACGAAACAAACCCCCTCCATAGGAAATGCATTAGACTATACTTTGCAGGCTCGTAAATCTGTTTCTACTGGAGATACGGGGATGTCCTTTGAGTATGTTATAGTCCAATTTGTCCCCCATCTAACCATACTACAAATAATGAGCTACGACAAACAAGGGCCGAGTAATTAAGCTAAACGTAAACAAACAACCCGTCCATAGGAAATGCAGTAGACTATATTTTGCAGGCCCATAACTCTGTGTCTACTAGAGATACGGGGATGTCCTTAGGATATGTTATAGTCCAAATTGTCCCCCATCTAACCATACTAAAAACTTTGGGCTACGATAAACAGGGGCCGAGTACTTAAGCAAAACGTAACGAAACAAACCCCCTCCATAGGAAATGCATTAGACTATACTTTGCAGGCTCGTAAATCTGTTTCTACTGGAGATACGGGGATGTCCTTTGAGTATGTTATAGTCCAATTTGTCCCCCATCTAACCATACTACAAATAATGAGCTACGACAAACAAGGGCCGAGTAATTAAGCTAAACGTAAACAAACAACCCGTCCATAGGAAATGCATTAGACTATATTTTGCAGGCCCATAACTCTGTGTCTACTAGAGATACGGGGATGTCCTTAGGATAGGTTATAGTCCAAATTGTCCCCCATCTAACCATACTAAAAACTTTGGGCTAAGACAAACAGGGGCCGAGTACTTAAGCAAAACGTAACGAAACAAACCCCCTCCATAGGAAATGCATTAGACTATACTTTGCAGGCTCGAAAATCTGTTTCTACTGGAGATACGGCGATGTCCTTTGAGTATGTTATAGTCCAATTTGTCCCCCATCTAACCATACTACAAATAATGAGCTACGACAAACAAGGGCCGAGTAATTAAGCTAAACGTAAACAAACAACCCGTCCATAGGAAATGCAGTAGACTATATTTTGCAGGCCCATAACTCTGTGTCTACTAGAGATACGGGGATGTCCTTAGGATATGTTATAGTCCAAATTGTCCCCCATCTAACCATACTAAAAACTTTGGGCTACGATAAACAGGGGCCGAGTACTTAAGCAAAACGTAACGAAACAAACCCCCTCCATAGGAAATGCATTAGACTATACTTTGCAGGCTCGTAAATCTGTTTCTACTGGAGATACGGGGATGTCCTTTGAGTATGTTATAGTCCAATTTGTCCCCCATCTAACCATACTACAAATAATGAGCTACGACAAACAAGGGCCGAGTAATTAAGCTAAACGTAAACAAACAACCCGTCCATAGGAAATGCATTAGACTATATTTTGCAGGCCCATAACTCTGTGTCTACTAGAGATACGGGGATGTCCTTAGGATAGGTTATAGTCCAAATTGTCCCCCATCTAACCATACTAAAAACTTTGGGCTAAGACAAACAGGGGCCGAGTACTTAAGCAAAACGTAACGAAACAAACCCCCTCCATAGGAAATGCATTAGACTATACTTTGCAGGCTCGAAAATCTGTTTCTACTGGAGATACGGCGATGTCCTTTGAGTATGTTATAGTCCAATTTGTCCCTCATCTAACCATACTACAAATAATGAGCTACGACAAACAAGGGCCGAGTAATTAAGCTAAACGTAAACAAACAACCCGTCCATAGGAAATGCAGTAGACTATATTTTGCAGGCCCATAACTCTGTGTCTACTAGAGATACGGGGATGTCCTTAGGATATGTTATAGTCCAAATTGTCCCCCATCTAACCATACTAAAAACTTTGGGCTACGATAAACAGGGGCCGAGTACTTAAGCAAAACGTAACGAAACAAACCCCCTCCATAGGAAATGCATTAGACTATACTTTGCAGGCTCGAAAATCTGTTTCTACTGGAGATACGGCGATGTCCTTTGAGTATGTTATAGTCCAATTTGTCCCCCATCTAACCATACTACAAATAATGAGCTACGACAAACAAGGGCCGAGTAATTAAGCTAAACGTAAACAAACAACCCGTCCATAGGAAATGCAGTAGACTATATTTTGCAGGCCCATAACTCTGTGTCTACTAGAGATACGGGGATGTCCTTAGGATATGTTATAGTCCAAATTGTCCCCCATCTAACCATACTAAAAACTTTGGGCTACGATAAACAGGGGCCGAGTACTTAAGCAAAACGTAACGAAACAAACCCCCTCCATAGGAAATGCATTAGACTATACTTTGCAGGCTCGTAAATCTGTTTCTACTGGAGATACGGGGATGTCCTTTGAGTATGTTATAGTCCAATTTGTCCCCCATCTAACCATACTAATAATAATGAGCTACGATAAACAAGGGCCGAGTAATTAAGCTAAACGTAAACAAACAACCCGTCCATAGGAAATGCATTAGACTATATTTTGCAGGCCCATAACTCTGTGTCTACTAGAGATACGGGGATGTCCTTAGGATATGTTATAGTCCAAGTTGTCCCCCATCTAACCATACTATAAACTTTGGGCTACGATAAACAGGGGCCGAGTACTTAAGCAAAACGTAACGAAACAAACCCCCTCCATAGGAAATGCATTAGACTATACTTTGCAGGCTCGTAAATCTGTTTCTACTGGAGATACGGGGATGTCCTTTGAGTATGTTATAGTCCAATTTGTCCCCCATCTAACCATACTACAAATAATGAGCTACGACAAACAAGGGCCGAGTAATTAAGCTAAACGTAAACAAACAACCCGTCCATAGGAAATGCAGTAGACTATATTTTGCAGGCCCATAACTCTGTGTTTACTAGAGATACGGGGATGTCCTTAGGATATGTTATAGTCCAAATTGTCCCCCATCTAACCATACTAAAAACTTTGGGCTACGACAAACAGGGGCCGAGTACTTAAGCAAAACGTAACGAAACAAACCCCCTCCATAGGAAATGCATTAGACTATACTTTGCAGGCTCGTAAATCTGTTTCTACTGGAGATACGGGGATGTCCTTTGAGTATGTTATAGTCCAATTTGTCCCCCATCTAACCATACTACAAATAATGAGCTACGATAAACAAGGGCCGAGTAATTAAGCTAAACGTAAACAAACAACCCGTCCATAGGAAATGCATTAGACTATATTTTGCAGGCCCATAACTCTGTGTCTACTAGAGATACGGGGATGTCCTTAGGATATGTTATAGTCCAAATTGTCCCCCATCTAACCATACTAAAAACTTTGGGCTACGATAAACAGGGGCCGAGTACTTAAGCAAAACGTAACGAAACAAACCCCCTCCATAGGAAATGCATTAGACTATACTTTGCAGGCTCGTAAATCTGTTTCTACTGGAGATACGGGGATGTCCTTTGAGTATGTTATAGTCCAATTTGTCCCCCATCTAACCATACTACAAATAATGAGCTACGACAAACAAGGGCCGAGTAATTAAGCTAAACGTAAACAAACAACCCGTCCATAGGAAATGCAGTAGACTATATTTTGCAGGCCCATAACTCTGTGTTTACTAGAGATACGGGGATGTCCTTAGGATATGTTATAGTCCAAATTGTCCCCCATCTAACCATACTAAAAACTTTGGGCTACGACAAACAGGGGCCGAGTACTTAAGCAAAACGTAACGAAACAAACCCCCTCCATAGGAAATGCATTAGACTATACTTTGCAGGCTCGTAAATCTGTTTCTACTGGAGATACGGGGATGTCCTTTGAGTATGTTATAGTCCAATTTGTCCCCCATCTAACCATACTACAAATAATGAGCTACGATAAACAAGGGCCGAGTAATTAAGCTAAACGTAAACAAACAACCCGTCCATAGGAAATGCATTAGACTATATTTTGCAGGCCCATAACTCTGTGTCTACTAGAGATACGGGGATGTCCTTAGGATATGTTATAGTCCAAATTGTCCCCCATCTAACCATACTAAAAACTTTGGGCTACGATAAACAGGGGCCGAGTACTTAAGCAAAACGTAACGAAACAAACCCCCTCCATAGGAAATGCATTAGACTATACTTTGCAGGCTCGTAAATCTGTTTCTACTGGAGATACGGGGATGTCCTTTGAGTATGTTATAGTCCAATTTGTCCCCCATCTAACCATACTACAAATAATGAGCTACGATAAACAAGGGCCGAGTAATTAAGCTAAACGTAAACAAACAACCCGTCCATAGGAAATGCATTAGACTATATTTTGCAGGCCCATAACTCTGTGTCTACTAGAGATACGGGGATGTCCTTAGGATATGTTATAGTCTAAATTGTCCCCAATCTAACCATACTAAAAACTTTGGGCTACGATAAACAGGGGCCGAGTACTTAAGCAAAACGTAACGAAACAAACCCCCTCCATAGGAAATGCATTAGACTATACTTTGCAGGCTCGTAAATCTGTTTCTACTGGAGATACGGGGATGTCCTTTGAGTATGTTATAGTCCAATTTGTCCCCCATCTAACCATACTACAAATAATGAGCTACGACAAACAAGGGCCGAGTAATTAAGCTAAACGTAAACAAACAACCCGTCCATAGGAAATGCATTAGACTATATTTTGCAGGCCCATAACTCTGTGTCTACTAGAGATACGGGGATGTCCTTAGGATATGTTATAGTCCAAATTGTCCCCCATCTAACCATACTAAAAACTTTGGGCTACGACAAACAGGGGCCGAGTACTTAAGCAAAACGTAACGAAACAAACCCCCTCCATAGGAAATGCATTAGACTATACTTTGCAGGCTCGTAAATCTGTTTCTACTGGAGATACGGGGATGTCCTTTGAGTATGTTATAGTCCAATTTGTCCCCCATCTAACCATACTACAAATAATGAGCTACGATAAACAAGGGCCGAGTAATTAAGCTAAACGTAAACAAACAACCCGTCCATAGGAAATGCATTAGACTATATTTTGCAGGCCCATAACTCTGTGTCTACTAGAGATACGGGGATGTCCTTAGGATATGTTATAGTCCAAATTGTCCCCCATCTAACCATACTAAAAACTTTGGGCTACGATAAACAGGGGCCGAGTACTTAAGCAAAACGTAACGAAACAAACCCCCTCCTTAGGAAATGCATTAGACTATACTTTGCAGGCTCGTAAATCTGTTTCTACTGGAGATACGGGGATGTCCTTTGAGTATGTTATAGTCCAATTTTTCCCCCATCTAACCATACTACAAATAATGAGCTACGATAAACAAGGGCCGAGTAATTAAGCTAAACGTAAACAAACAACCCGTCCATAGGAAATGCATTAGACTATATTTTGCAGGCCCATAACTCTGTGTCTACTAGAGATACGGGGATGTCCTTAGGATATGTTATAGTCTAAATTGTCCCCCATCTAACCATACTAAAAACTTTGGGCTACGATAAACAGGGGCCGAGTACTTAAGCAAAACGTAACGAAACAAACCCCCTCCATAGGAAATGCATTAGACTATACTTTGCAGGCTCGTAAATCTGTTTCTACTGGAGATACGGGGATGTCCTTTGAGTATGTTATAGTCCAATTTGTCCCCCATCTAACCATACTACAAATAATGAGCTACGACAAACAAGGGCCGAGTAATTAAGCTAAACGTAAACAAACAACCCGTCCATAGGAAATGCATTAGACTATATTTTGCAGGCCCATAACTCTGTGTCTACTAGAGATACGGGGATGTCCTTAGGATATGTTATAGTCCAAATTGTCCCCCATCTAACCATACTAAAAACTTTGGGCTACGACAAACAGGGGCCGAGTACTTAAGCAAAACGTAACGAAACAAACCCCCTCCATAGGAAATGCATTAGACTATACTTTGCAGGCTCGTAAATCTGTTTCTACTGGAGATACGGGGATGTCCTTTGAGTATGTTATAGTCCAATTTGTCCCCCATCTAACCATACTACAAATAATGAGCTACGACAAACAAGGGCCGAGTAATTAAGCTAAACGTAAACAAACAACCCGTCCATAGGAAATGCAGTAGACTATATTTTGCAGGCCCATAACTCTGTGTCTACTAGAGATACGGGGATGTCCTTAGGATATGTTATAGTCCAAATTGTTCCCCATCTAACCATACTAAAAACTTTGGGCTACGACAAACAGGGGCCGAGTACTTAAGCAAAACGTAACGAAACAAACCCCCTCCATAGGAAATGCATTAGACTATACTTTGCAGGCTCGTAAATCTGTTTCTACTGGAGATACGGGGATGTCCTTTGAGTATGTTATAGTCCAATTTGTCCCCCATCTAACCATACTACAAATAATGAGCTACGACAAACAAGGGCCGAGTAATTAAGCTAAACGTAAACAAACAACCCGTCCATAGGAAATGCAGTAGACTATATTTTGCAGGCCCATAACTCTGTGTCTACTAGAGATACGGGGATGTCCTTAGGATATGTTATAGTCCAAATTGTTCCCCATCTAACCATACTAAAAACTTTGGGCTACGACAAACAGGGGCCGAGTACTTAAGCAAAACGTAACGAAACAAACCCCCTCCATAGGAAATGCATTAGACTATACTTTGCAGGCTCGTAAATCTGTTTCTACTGGAGATACGGGGATGTCCTTTGAGTATGTTATAGTCCAATTTGTCCCCCATCTAACCATACTACAAATAATGAGCTACGACAAACAGTGGCCGAGTAATTAAGCTAAACGTAAACAAACAACCCGTCCATAGCAAATGCATTAGACTATACTTTGCAGGCCCATAACTCTGTGTCTACTAGAGATACGGGGATGTCCTTAGGATATGTTATAGTCCAAAATGTCCCCCATCTAACCATACTAAAAACATTGAGCTAGGACAAACAGGGTCCGAGATATTAAGCAAAATGTTCGTCAACTTTTGTATCGTCTCACTTATTTTTATTATGTTACTTATGATTTTTGCACTAAACTTTGGAGGCTCATAACTCTTGTTCTACAAGAGATACTGGGATCTCCTTTGGATATGTTATAGTACTCTTTGCTCCCCATACAAGGATACTTTAAACTTGAGGCTACCGCAATATCGTCGTCAACTTATTTTTTGTCTCACTTATTGTTAGAAGGTTACTTTTGATTTTTGAAAATAAATTTTGCAGGCTCGTAACTCTGTTTCTACTGGAGATACGGGGATGTCCTTTGAGTATGTTATAGACCAATTTGTCCTTCATCTAGCCATACCAAGAATTAGGGCTACGACAAACAGTAGTCGAGTAATTAAGCTAATCGTAAACAAACAAACCCCCTCCATAGGAAATACATTACACTAAATTCTGGAGGCTCGTAACTCTGGTTCTACCAGAGATACGGGGATGTAAATAATGTGACCTTGACACAAATGTTCGGATAATTATAAAAAAAAACTTCGCGGTTTCGAACCTGTGATCTTCCGGGAGTGAGGCGGATGCGATAACCGCTACACTAAAGATATGTTATTATTTTTAATCGAAAGAACAGGGTCAAGTAATTAAGCAATACGTGAAAAAACAAACCCCTCCATAGAAAATGCATTAGACTATACTTTGCAGGCTCCTAACTCTGTTTCTACTGGAGATACGGGGATGTCCTTTGAGTATGTTATAGTCCAATTTGTCCCCCATCTAACCATACTACAAATAATGAGCTACGACAAACAAGGGCCGAGTAATTAAGCTAAACGTAAACAAACAACCCGTCCATAGGAAATGCATTAGACTATATTTTGCAGGCCCATAACTCTGTGTCTACTAGAGATACGGGGATGTCCTTAGGATATGTTATAGTCTAAATTGTCCCCCATCTAACCATACTAAAAACTTTGGGCTACGATAAACAGGGGCCGAGTACTTAAGCAAAACGTAACGAAACAAACCCCCTCCATAGGAAATGCATTAGACTATACTTTGCAGGCTCGTAAATCTGTTTCTACTGGAGATACGGGGATGTCCTTTGAGTATGTTATAGTCCAATTTGTCCCCCATCTAACCATACTACAAATAATGAGCTACGACAAACAAGGGCCGATCAATTAAGCTAAACGTAAACAAACAACCCGTCCATAGGAAATGCATTAGACTATATTTTGCAGGCCCATAACTCTGTGTCTACTAGAGATACGGGGATGTCCTTAGGATATGTTATAGTCCAAATTGTCCCCCATCTAACCATACTAAAAACTTTGGGCTACGACAAACAGGGGCCGAGTACTTAAGCAAAACGTAACGAAACAAACCCCCTCCATAGGAAATGCATTAGACTATACTTTGCAGGCTCGTAAATCTGTTTCTACTGGAGATACGGGGATGTCCTTTGAGTATGTTATAGTCCAATTTGTCCCCCATCTAACCATACTACAAATAATGAGCTACGATAAACAAGGGCCGAGTAATTAAGCTAAACGTAAACAAACAACCCGTCCATAGGAAATGCATTAGACTATATTTTGCAGGCCCATAACTCTGTGTCTACTAGAGATACGGGGATGTCCTTAGGATATGTTATAGTCCAAATTGTCCCCCATCTAACCATACTAAAAACTTTGGGCTACGACAAACAGGGGCCGAGTACTTAAGCAAAACGTAACCAAACAAACCCCCTCCATAGGAAATGCATTAGACTATACTTTGCAGGCTCCTAACTCTGTTTCTACTGGAGATACGGGGATGTCCTTTGAGTATGTTATAGTCCAATTTGTCCCCCATCTAACCATACTACAAATAATGAGCTACGACAAACAAGGGCCGAGTAATTAAGCTAAACGTAAACAAACAACCCGTCCATAGGAAATGCATTAGACTATATTTTGCAGGCCCATAACTCTGTGTCTACTAGAGATACGGGGATGTCCTTAGAATATGTTATAGTCCAAATTGTCCCCCATCTAACCATACTAAAAACTTTGGGCTACGACAAACAGGGGCCGAGAACTTAAGCAAAACGTAACGAAACAAACCCCCTCCATAGGAAATGCATTAGACTATACTTTGCAGGCTCGTAAATCTGTTTCTACTGGAGATACGGCGATGTCCTTTGAGTATGTTATAGTCCAATTTGTCCCCCATCTAACCATACTACAAATAATGAGCTACGACAAACAAGGGCCGAGTAATTAAGCTAAACGTAAACAAACAACCCGTCCATAGGAAATGCATTAGACTATATTTTGCAGGCCCATAACTCTGTGTCTACTAGAGATACGGGGATGTCCTTAGGATATGTTATAGTCCAAATTGTCCCCCATCTAACCATACTAAAAACTTTGGGCTACGACAAACAGGGGCCGAGTACTTAAGCAAAACGTAACCAAACAAACCCCCTCCATAGGAAATGCATTAGACTATACTTTGCAGGCTCGTAAATCTGTTTCTACTGGAGATACGGGGATGTCCTTTGAGTATGTTATAGTCCAATTTGTCCCCCATCTAACCATACTACAAATAATGAGCTACGACAAACAAGGGCCGATCAATTAAGCTAAACGTAAACAAACAACCCGTCCATAGGAAATGCATTAGACTATATTTTGCAGGCCCATAACTCTGTGTCTACTAGAGATACGGGGATGTCCTTAGGATATGTTATAGTCCAAATTGTCCCCCATCTAACCATACTAAAAACTTTGGGCTACGACAAACAGGGGCCGAGTACTTAAGCAAAACGTAACGAAACAAACCCCCTCCATAGGAAATGCATTAGACTATACTTTGCAGGCTCGTAAATCTGTTTCTACTGGAGATACGGGGATGTCCTTTGAGTATGTTATAGTCCAATTTGTCCCCCATCTAACCATACTACAAATAATGAGCTACGATAAACAAGGGCCGAGTAATTAAGCTAAACGTAAACAAACAACCCGTCCATAGGAAATGCATTAGACTATATTTTGCAGGCCCATAACTCTGTGTCTACTAAAGATACGGGGATGTCCTTAGGATATGTTATAGTCCAAATTGTCCCCCATCTAACCATACTAAAAACTTTGGGCTACGACAAACAGGGGCCGAGTACTTAAGCAAAACGTAACCAAACAAACCCCCTCCATAGGAAATGCATTAGACTATACTTTGCAGGCTCGTAAATCTGTTTCTACTGGAGATACGGGGATGTCCTTTGAGTATGTTATAGTCCAATTTGTCCCCCATCTAACCATACTACAAATAATGAGCTACGACAAACAAGGGCCGAGTAATTAAGCTAAACGTAAACAAACAACCCGTCCATAGGAAATGCAGTAGACTATATTTTGCAGGCCCATAAGTCTGTGTCTACTAGAGATACGGGGATGTCCTTAGGATATGTTATAGTCCAAATTGTTCCCCATCTAACCATACTAAAAACTTTGGGCTACGACAAACAGGGGCCGAGTACTTAAGCAAAACGTAACGAAACAAACCCCCTCCATAGGAAATGCATTAGACTATACTTTGCAGGCTCGTAAATCTGTTTCTACTGGAGATACGGGGATGTCCTTTGAGTATGTTATAGTCCAATTTGTCCCCCATCTAACCATACTACAAATAATGAGCTACGACAAACAAGGGCCGAGTAATTAAGCTAAACGTAAACAAACAACCCGTCCATAGGAAATGCAGTAGACTATATTTTGCAGGCCCATAACTCTGTGTCTACTAGAGATACGGGGATGTCCTTAGGATATGTTATAGTCCAAATTGTCCTCCATCTAACCATATTAAAAACTTTGGGCTACGACAAACAGGGGCCGAGTACTTAAGCAAAACGTAACGAAACAAACCCCCTCCATAGGAAATGCATTAGACTATACTTTGCAGGCTCGTAAATCTGTTTCTACTGGAGATACGGGGATGTCCTTTGAGTATGTTATAGTCCAATTTGTCCCCCATCTAACCATACTACAAATAATGAGCTACGACAAACAAGGGCCGAGTAATTAAGCTAAACGTAAACAAACAACCCGTCCATAGGAAATGCATAAGACTATATTTTGCAGGCCCATAACTCTGTGTCTACTAGAGATACGGGGATGTCCTTAGGATATGTTATAGTCCAAATTGTCCCCCATCTAACCATACTAAAAACTTTGGGCTACGACAAATAGGGGCCGAGTACTTAAGCAAAACGTAACGAAACAAACCCCCTCCATAGGAAATGCATTAGACTATACTTTGCAGGCTCGTAAATCTGTTTCTACTGGAGATACGGGGATGTCCTTTGAGTATGTTATAGTCCAATTTGTCCCCCATCTAACCATACTACAAATAATGAGCTACGACAAACAAGGGCCGAGTAATTAAGCTAAACGTAAACAAAAAACCCGTCCATAGGAAATGCAGTAGACTATATTTTGCAGGCCCATAACTCTGTGTCTACTAGAGATACGGGGATGTCCTTAGGATATGTTATAGTCCAAATTGTCCCCCATCTAACCATACTAAAATCTTTGGGCTACGACAAACAGGGGCCGAGTACTTAAGCAAAACGTAACGAAACAAACCCCCTCCATAGGAAATGCATTAGACTATACTTTGCAGGCTCGTAAATCTGTTTTTACTGGAGATACGGGGATGTCCTTTGAGTATGTTATAGTCCAATTTGTCCCCCATCTAACCATACTACAAATAATGAGCTACGACAAACAAGGGCCGAGTAATTAAGCTAAACGTAAACAAACAACCCGTCCATAGGAAATGCATTAGACTATATTTTGCAGGCCCATAACTCTGTGTCTACTAGAGATACGGGGATGTTCTTAGGATATGTTATAGTCCAAATTGTCCCCCATCTAACCATACTAAAAACTTTGGGCTACGACAAACAGGGGCCGAGTACTTAAGCAAAACGTAACGAAACAAACCCCCTCCATAGGAAATGCATTAGACTATACTTTGCAGGCTCGTAAATCTGTTTCTACTGGAGATACGGGGATGTCCCTTGAGTATGTTATAGTCCAATTTGTCCCCCATCTAACCATACTACAAATAATGAGCTACGACAAACAAGGGCCGAGTAATTAAGCTAAACGTAAACAAACAACCCGTCCATAGGAAATGCAGTAGACTATATTTTGCAGGCCCATAACTCTGTGTCTACTAGAGATACGGGGATGTTCTTAGGATATGTTATAGTCCAAATTGTCCCCCATCTAACCATACTAAAAACTTTGGGCTACGACAAACAGGGGCCGAGTACTTAAGCAAAACGTAACGAAACAAACCCCCTCCATAGGAAATGCATTAGACTATACTTTGCAGGCTCGTAAATCTGTTTCTACTGGAGATACGGGGATGTCCTTTGAGTATGTTATAGTCCAATTTGTCCCCCATCTAACCATACTACAAATAATAAGCTACGACAAACAAGGGCCGAGTAATTAAGCTAAACGTAAACAAAAAACCCGTCCATAGGAAATGCAGTAGACTATATTTTGCAGGCCCATAACTCTGTGTCTACTAGAGATACGGGGATGTCCTTAGGATATGTTATAGTCCGAATTGTCCTCCATCTAACCATACTAAAAACTTTGGGCTACGACAAACAGGGGCCGAGTACTTAAGCAAAACGTAACGAAACAAACCCCCTCCATAGGAAATGCATTAGACTATACTTTGCAGGCTCGTAAATCTGTTTCTACTGGAGATACGGGGATGTCCTTTGAGTATGTTATAGTCCAATTTGTCCCCCATCTAACCATACTACAAATAATAAGCTACGACAAACAAGGGCCGAGTAATTAAGCTAAACGTAAACAAAAAACCCGTCCATAGGAAATGCAGTAGACTATATTTTGCAGGCCCATAACTCTGTGTCTACTAGAGATACGGGGATGTCCTTAGGATATGTTATAGTCCGAATTGTCCTCCATCTAACCATACTAAAAACTTTGGGCTACGACAAACAGGGGCCGAGTACTTAAGCAAAACGTAACGAAACAAACCCCCTCCATAGGAAATGCATTAGACTATACTTTGCAGGCTCGTAAATCTGTTTCTACTGGAGATACGGGGATGTCCTTTGAGTATGTTATAGTCCAATTTGTCCCCCATCTAACCATACTACAAATAATGAGCTACGACAAACAAGGGCCGAGTAATTAAGCTAAACGTAAACAAACAACCCGTCCATAGGAAATGCAGTAGACTATATTTTGCAGGCCCATAACTCTGTGTCTACTAGAGATACGGGGATGTCCTTAGGATATGTTATAGTCCGAATTGTCCTCCATCTAACCATACTAAAAACTTTGGGCTACGACAAACAGGGGCCGAGTACTTAAGCAAAACGTAACGAAACAAACCCCCTCCATAGGAAATGCATTAGACTATACTTTGCAGGCTCGTAAATCTGTTTCTACTGGAGATACGGGGATGTCCTTTGAGTATGTTATAGTCCAATTTGTCCCCCATCTAACCATACTACAAATAATAAGCTACGACAAACAAGGGCCGAGTAATTAAGCTAAACGTAAACAAAAAACCCGTCCATAGGAAATGCAGTAGACTATATTTTGCAGGCCCATAACTCTGTGTCTACTAGAGATACGGGGATGTCCTTAGGATATGTTATAGTCCAAATTGTCCCCCATCTAACCATACTAAAAACTTTGGGCTACGACAAACAGGGGCCGAGTACTTAAGCAAAACGTAACGAAACAAACCCCCTCCATAGGAAATGCATTAGACTATACTTTGCAGGCTCGTAAATCTGTTTCTACTGGAGATACGGGGATGTCCTTTGAGTATGTTATAGTCCAATTTGTCCCCCATCTAACCATACTACAAATAATGAGCTACGACAAACAAGGGCCGAGTAATTAAGCTAAACGTAAACAAACAACCCGTCCATAGGAAATGCAGTAGACTATATTTTGCAGGCCCATAACTCTGTGTCTACTAGAGATACGGGGATGTCCTTAGGATATGTTATAGTCCGAATTGTCCTCCATCTAACCATACTAAAAACTTTGGGCTACGACAAACAGGGGCCGAGTACTTAAGCAAAACGTAACGAAACAAACCCCCTCCATAGGAAATGCATTAGACTATACTTTGCAGGCTCGTAAATCTGTTTCTACTGGAGATACGGGGATGTCCTTTGAGTATGTTATAGTCCAATTTGTCCCCCATCTAACCATACTACAAATAATAAGCTACGACAAACAAGGGCCGAGTAATTAAGCTAAACGTAAACAAAAAACCCGTCCATAGGAAATGCAGTAGACTATATTTTGCAGGCCCATAACTCTGTGTCTACTAGAGATACGGGGATGTCCTTAGGATATGTTATAGTCCAAATTGTCCCCCATCTAACCATACTAAAAACTTTGGGCTACGACAAACAGGGGCCGAGTACTTAAGCAAAACGTAACGAAACAAACCCCCTCCATAGGAAATGCATTAGACTATACTTTGCAGGCTCGTAAATCTGTTTCTACTGGAGATACGGGGATGTCCTTTGAGTATGTTATAGTCCAATTTGTCCCCATCTAACCATACTACAAATAATGAGCTACGACAAACAAGGGCCGAGTAATTAAGCTAAACGTAAACAAACAACCCGTCCATAGGAAATGCATTAGACTATATTTTGCAGGCCCATAACTCTGTGTCTACTAGAGATACGGGGATGTCCTTAGGATATGTTATAGTCCAAATTGTCCCCCATCTAACCATACTAAAAACTTTGGGCTACGACAAATAAGGGCCGAGTACTTAAGCAAAACGTAACGAAACAAACCCCCTCCATAGGAAATGCATTAGACTATACTTTGCAGGCTCGTAAATCTGTTTCTACTGGAGATACGGGGATGTCCTTTGAGTATGTTATAGTCCAATTTGTCCCCCATCTAACCATACTACAAATAATGAGCTACGACAAACAAGGGCCGAGTAATTAAGCTAAACGTAAACAAACAACCCGTCCATAGGAAATGCATTAGACTATATTTTGCAGGCCCATAACTCTGTGTCTACTAGAGATACGGGGATGTCCTTAGGATATGTTATAGTCCAAATTGTCCCCCATCTAACCATACTAAAAACTTTGGGCTACGAGAAACAGGGGCCGAGTACTTAAGCAAAACGTAACGAAACAAACCCCCTCCATAGGAAATGCATTAGACTATACTTTGCAGGCTCGTAAATCTGTTTCTACTGGAGATACGGGGATGTCCTTTGAGTATGTTATAGTCCAATTTGTCCCCCATCTAACCATACTACAAATAATGAGCTACGACAAACAAGGGCCGAGTAATTAAGCTAAACGTAAACAAACAACCCGTCCATAGGAAATGCATTAGAATATATTTTGCAGGCCCATAACTCTGTGTCTACTAGAGATACGGGGATGTCCTTAGGATATGTTATAGTCCAAATTGTCCCCCATCTAACCATACTAAAAACTTTGGGCTACGAGAAACAGGGGCCGAGTACTTAAGCAAAACGTAACGAAACAAACCCCCTCCATAGGAAATGCATTAGACTATACTTTGCAGGCTCGTAAATCTGTTTCTACTGGAGATACGGGGATGTCCTTTGAGTATGTTATAGTCCAATTTGTCCCCCATCTAACCATACTACAAATAATGAGCTACGACAAACAAGGGCCGAGTAATTAAGCTAAACGTAAACAAACAACCCGTCCATAGGAAATGCATTAGACTATATTTTGCAGGCCCATAACTCTGTGTCTACTAGAGATACGGGGATGTCCTTAGGATATGTTATAGTCCAAATTGTCCCCCATCTAACCATACTAAAAACTTTGGGCTACGACAAATAGGGGCCGAGTACTTAAGAAAAACGTAACGAAACAAACCCCCTCCATAGGAAATGCATTAGACTATAATTTGCAGGCTCGTAAATCTGTTTCTACTGGAGATACGGGGATGTCCTTTGAGTATGTTATAGTCCAATTTGTCCCCCATCTAACCATACTACAAATAATGAGCTACGACAAATAGGGGCCGAGTACTTAAGCAAAACGTAACGAAACAAACCCCCTCCATAGGAAATGCATTAGACTATAATTTGCAGGCTCGTAAATCTGTTTCTACTGGAGATACGGGGATGTCCTTTGAGTATGTTATAGTCCAATTTGTCCCCCATCTAACCATACTACAAATAATGAGCTACGACAAACAAGGGCCGAGTAATTAAGCTAAACGTAAACAAAAAACCCGTCCATAGGAAATGCAGTAGACTATATTTTGCAGGCCCATAACTCTGTGTCTACTAGAGATACGGGGATGTCCTTAGGATATGTTATAGTCCAAATTGTCCCCCATCTAACCATTCTAAAAACTTTGGGCTACGACAAATAGGGGCCGAGTACTTAAGAAAAACGTAACGAAACAAACCCCCTCCATAGGAAATGCATTAGACTATAATTTGCAGGCTCGTAAATCTGTTTCTACTGGAGATACGGGGATGTCCTTTGAGTATGTTATAGTCCAATTTGTCCCCCATCTAACCATACTACAAATAATGAGCTACGACAAACAAGGGCCGAGTAATTAAGCTAAACGTAAACAAAAAACCCGTCCATAGGAAATGCAGTAGACTATATTTTGCAGGCCCATAACTCTGTGTCTACTAGAGATACGGGGATGTCCTTAGGATATGTTATAGTCCAAATTGTCCCCCATCTAACCATACTAAAAACTTTGGGCTACGAGAAACAGGGGCCGAGTACTTAAGCAAAACGTAACGAAACAAACCCCCTCCATAGGAAATGCATTAGACTATACTTTGCAGGCTCGTAAATCTGTTTCTACTGGAGATACGGGGATGTCCTTTGAGTATGTTATAGTCCAATTTGTCCCCCATCTAACCATACTACAAATAATGAGCTACGACAAATAGGGGCCGAGTACTTAAGCAAAACGTAACGAAACAAACCCCCTCCATAGGAAATGCATTAGACTATAATTTGCAGGCTCGTAAATCTGTTTCTACTGGAGATACGGGGATGTCCTTTGAGTATGTTATAGTCCAATTTGTCCCCCATCTAACCATACTACAAATAATGAGCTACGACAAACAAGGGCCGAGTAATTAAGCTAAACGTAAACAAAAAACCCGTCCATAGGAAATGCAGTAGACTATATTTTGCAGGCCCATAACTCTGTGTCTACTAGAGATACGGGGATGTCCTTAGGATATGTTATAGTCCAAATTGTCCCCCATCTAACCATACTAAAAACTTTGGGCTACGAGAAACAGGGGCCGAGTACTTAAGCAAAACGTAACGAAACAAACCCCCTCCATAGGAAATGCATTAGACTATACTTTGCAGGCTCGTAAATCTGTTTCTACTGGAGATACGGGGATGTCCTTTGAGTATGTTATAGTCCAATTTGTCCCCCATCTAACCATACTACAAATAATGAGCTACGACAAACAAGGGCCGAGTAATTAAGCTAAACGTAAACAAACAACCCGTCCATAGGAAATGCATTAGACTATATTTTGCAGGCCCATAACTCTGTGTCTACTAAAGATACGGGGATGTCCTTAGGATATGTTATAGTCCAAATTGTCCCCCATCTAACCATACTAAAAACTTTGGGCTACGACAAATAGGGGCCGAGTACTTAAGCAAAACGTAACGAAACAAACCCCCTCCATAGGAAATGCATTAGACTATACTTTGCAGGCTCGTAAATCTGTTTCTACTGGAGATACGGGGATGTCCTTTGAGTATGTTATAGTCCAATTTGTCCCCCATCTAACCATACTACAAATAATGAGCTACGACAAACAAGGGCCGAGTAATTAAGCTAAACGTAAACAAAAAACCCGTCCATAGGAAATGCAGTAGACTATATTTTGCAGGCCCATAACTCTGTGTCTACTAGAGATACGGGGATGTCCTTAGGATATGTTATAGTCCAAATTGTCCCCCATCTAACCATACTAAAAACTTTGGGCTACGAGAAACAGGGGCCGAGTACTTAAGCAAAACGTAACGAAACAAACCCCCTCCATAGGAAATGCATTAGACTATACTTTGCAGGCTCGTAAATCTGTTTCTACTGGAGATACGGGGATGTCCTTTGAGTATGTTATAGTCCAATTTGTCCCCCATCTAACCATACTACAAATAATGAGCTACGACAAATAGGGGCCGAGTACTTAAGCAAAACGTAACGAAACAAACCCCCTCCATAGGAAATGCATTAGACTATAATTTGCAGGCTCGTAAATCTGTTTCTACTGGAGATACGGGGATGTCCTTTGAGTATGTTATAGTCCAATTTGTCCCCCATCTAACCATACTACAAATAATGAGCTACGACAAACAAGGGCCGAGTAATTAAGCTAAACGTAAACAAAAAACCCGTCCATAGGAAATGCAGTAGACTATATTTTGCAGGCCCATAACTCTGTGTCTACTAGAGATACGGGGATGTCCTTAGGATATGTTATAGTCCAAATTGTCCCCCATCTAACCATACTAAAAACTTTGGGCTACGAGAAACAGGGGCCGAGTACTTAAGCAAAACGTAACGAAACAAACCCCCTCCATAGGAAATGCATTAGACTATACTTTGCAGGCTCGTAAATCTGTTTCTACTGGAGATACGGGGATGTCCTTTGAGTATGTTATAGTCCAATTTGTCCCCCATCTAACCATACTACAAATAATGAGCTACGACAAACAAGGGCCGAGTAATTAAGCTAAACGTAAACAAACAACCCGTCCATAGGAAATGCATTAGACTATATTTTGCAGGCCCATAACTCTGTGTCTACTAAAGATACGGGGATGTCCTTAGGATATGTTATAGTCCAAATTGTCCCCCATCTAACCATACTAAAAACTTTGGGCTACGACAAATAGGGGCCGAGTACTTAAGCAAAACGTAACGAAACAAACCCCCTCCATAGGAAATGCATTAGACTATACTTTGCAGGCTCGTAAATCTGTTTCTACTGGAGATACGGGGATGTCCTTTGAGTATGTTATAGTCCAATTTGTCCCCCATCTAACCATACTACAAATAATGAGCTACGACAAACAAGGGCCGAGTAATTAAGCTAAACGTAAACAAAAAACCCGTCCATAGGAAATGCAGTAGACTATATTTTGCAGGCCCATAACTCTGTGTCTACTAGAGATACGGGGATGTCCTTAGGATATGTTATAGTCCAAATTGTCCCCCATCTAACCATACTAAAAACGTTGGGCTACGACAAACAGGGGCCGAGTACTTAAGCAAAACGTAACGAAACAAACCCCCTCCATAGGAAATGCATTAGACTATACTTTGCAGGCTCGTAAATCTGTTTCTACTGGAGATACGGGGATGTCCTTTGAGTATGTTATAGTCCAATTTGTCCCCCATCTAACCATACTACAAATAATGAGCTACGACAAACAAGGGCCGAGTAATTAAGCTAAACGTAAACAAAAAACCCGTCCATAGGAAATGCAGTAGACTATATTTTGCAGGCCCATAACTCTGTGTCTACTAGAGATACGGGGATGTCCTTAGGATATGTTATAGTCCAAATTGTCCCCCATCTAACCATACTAAAAACTTTGGGCTACGACAAACAGGGGCCGAGTACTTAAGCAAAACGTAACGAAACAAACCCCCTCCATAGGAAATGCATTAGACTATACTTTGCAGGCTCGTAAATCTGTTTCTACTGGAGATACGGGGATGTCCTTAGGATATGTTATAGTACAAATTGTCCCCCATCTAACCATACTAAAAACTTTGGGCTACGAGAAACAGGGGCCGAGTACTTAAGCAAAACGTAACGAAACAAACCCCCTCCATAGGAAATGCATTAGACTATACTTTGCAGGCTCGTAAATCTGTTTCTACTGGAGATACGGGGATGTCCTTTGAGTATGTTATAGTCCAATTTGTCCCCCATCTAACCATACTACAAATAATGAGCTACGACAAACAAGGGCCGAGTAATTAAGCTAAACGTAAACAAACAACCCGTCCATAGGAAATGCAGTAGACTATATTTTGCAGGCCCATAACTCTGTGTCTACTAGAGATACGGGGATGTCCTTAGGATATGTTATAGTCCAAATTGTCCTTCATCTAACCATACTAAAAACTTTGGGCTACGACAAACAGGGGCCGAGTACTTAAGCAAAACGTAACGAAACAAACCCCCTCCATAGGAAATGCATTAGACTATAGTTTGCAGGCTCGTAACTCTGTTTCTATTGGAGATACGGGGATGTCCTTTGAGTATGTTATAGTCCAATTTGTCCCCCATCTAACCATACTACAAATAATGAGCTACGACAAACAAGGGCCGAGTAATTAAGCTAAACGTAAACAAACAACCCGTCCATAGGAAATGCAGTAGACTATATTTTGCAGGCCCATAACTCTGTGTCTACTAGAGATACGGGGATGTCCTTAGGATATGTTATAGTCCAAATTGTCCCCCATCTAACCATACTAAAAACTTTGGGCTACGAGAAACAGGGGCCGAGTACTTAAGCAAAACGTAACGAAACAAACCCCCTCCATAGGAAATGCATTAGACTATACTTTGCAGGCTCGTAAATCTGTTTCTACTGGAGATACGGGGATGTCCTTTGAGTATGTTATAGTCCAATTTGTCCCCCATCTAACCATACTACAAATAATGAGCTACGACAAACAAGGGCCGAGTAATTAAGCTAAACGTAAACAAACAACCCGTCCATAGGAAATGCATTAGACTATATTTTGCAGGCCCATAACTCTGTGTCTACTAGAGATACGGGGATGTCCTTAGGATATGTTATAGTCCAAATTGTCCCCCATCTAACCATACTAAAAACTTTGGGCTACGAGAAACAGGGGCCGAGTACTTAAGCAAAACGTAACGAAACAAACCCCCTCCATAGGAAATGCATTAGACTATACTTTGCAGGCTCGTAAATCTGTTTCTACTGGAGATACGGGGATGTCCTTTGAGTATGTTATAGTCCAATTTGTCCCCCATCTAACCATACTACAAATAATGAGCTACGACAAACAAGGGCCGAGTAATTAAGCTAAACGTAAACAAAAAACCCGTCCATAGGAAATGCAGTAGACTATATTTTGCAGGCCCATAACTCTGTGTCTACTAGAGATACGGGGATGTCCTTAGGATATGTTATAGTCCAAATTGTCCCCCATCTAACCATACTAAAAACTTTGGGCTACGAGAAACAGGGGCCGAGTACTTAAGCAAAACGTAACGAAACAAACCCCCTCCATAGGAAATGCATTAGACTATACTTTGCAGGCTCGTAAATCTGTTTCTACTGGAGATACGGGGATGTCCTTTGAGTATGTTATAGTCCAATTTGTCCCCCATCTAACCATACTACAAATAATGAGCTACGACAAACAAGGGCCGAGTAATTAAGCTAAACGTAAACAAACAACCCGTCCATAGGAAATGCATTAGACTATATTTTGCAGGCCCATAACTCTGTGTCTACTAGAGATACGGGGATGTCCTTAGGATATGTTATAGTCCAAATTGTCCCCCATCTAACCATACTAAAAACTTTGGGCTACGAGAAACAGGGGCCGAGTACTTAAGCAAAACGTAACGAAACAAACCCCCTCCATAGGAAATGCATTAGACTATACTTTGCAGGCTCGTAAATCTGTTTCTACTGGAGATACGGGGATGTCCTTTGAGTATGTTATAGTCCAATTTGTCCCCCATCTAACCATACTACAAATAATGAGCTACGACAAACAAGGGCCGAGTAATTAAGCTAAACGTAAACAAAAAACCCGTCCATAGGAAATGCAGTAGACTATATTTTGCAGGCCCATAACTCTGTGTCTACTAGAGATACGGGGATGTCCTTAGGATATGTTATAGTCCAAATTGTCCCCCATCTAACCATACTAAAAACTTTGGGCTACGAGAAACAGGGGCCGAGTACTTAAGCAAAACGTAACGAAACAAACCCCCTCCATAGGAAATGCATTAGACTATACTTTGCAGGCTCGTAAATCTGTTTCTACTGGAGATACGGGGATGTCCTTTGAGTATGTTATAGTCCAATTTGTCCCCCATCTAACCATACTACAAATAATGAGCTACGACAAATAGGGGCCGAGTACTTAAGCAAAACGTAACGAAACAAACCCCCTCCATAGGAAATGCATTAGACTATAATTTGCAGGCTCGTAAATCTGTTTCTACTGGAGATACAGGGATGTCCTTTGAGTATGTTATAGTCCAATTTGTCCCCCATCTAACCATACTACAAATAATGAGCTACGACAAACAAGGGCCGAGTAATTAAGCTAAACGTAAACAAAAAACCCGTCCATAGGAAATGCAGTAGACTATATTTTGCAGGCCCATAACTCTGTGTCTACTAGAGATACGGGGATGTCCTTAGGATATGTTATAGTCCAAATTGTCCCCCATCTAACCATACTAAAAACTTTGGGCTACGAGAAACAGGGGCCGAGTACTTAAGCAAAACGTAACGAAACAAACCCCCTCCATAGGAAATGCATTAGACTATACTTTGCAGGCTCGTAAATCTGTTTCTACTGGAGATACGGGGATGTCCTTTGAGTATGTTATAGTCCAATTTGTCCCCCATCTAACCATACTACAAATAATGAGCTACGACAAATAGGGGCCGAGTACTTAAGCAAAACGTAACGAAACAAACCCCCTCCATAGGAAATGCATTAGACTATAATTTGCAGGCTCGTAAATCTGTTTCTACTGGAGATACGGGGATGTCCTTTGAGTATGTTATAGTCCAATTTGTCCCCCATCTAACCATACTACAAATAATGAGCTACGACAAACAAGGGCCGAGTAATTAAGCTAAACGTAAACAAAAAACCCGTCCATAGGAAATGCAGTAGACTATATTTTGCAGGCCCATAACTCTGTGTCTACTAGAGATACGGGGATGTCCTTAGGATATGTTATAGTCCAAATTGTCCCCCATCTAACCATTCTAAAAACTTTGGGCTACGACAAATAGGGGCCGAGTACTTAAGAAAAACGTAACGAAACAAACCCCCTCCATAGGAAATGCATTAGACTATAATTTGCAGGCTCGTAAATCTGTTTCTACTGGAGATACGGGGATGTCCTTTGAGTATGTTATAGTCCAATTTGTCCCCCATCTAACCATACTACAAATAATGAGCTACGACAAACAAGGGCCGAGTAATTAAGCTAAACGTAAACAAAAAACCCGTCCATAGGAAATGCAGTAGACTATATTTTGCAGGCCCATAACTCTGTGTCTACTAGAGATACGGGGATGTCCTTAGGATATGTTATAGTCCAAATTGTCCCCCATCTAACCATACTAAAAACTTTGGGCTACGAGAAACAGGGGCCGAGTACTTAAGCAAAACGTAACGAAACAAACCCCCTCCATAGGAAATGCATTAGACTATACTTTGCAGGCTCGTAAATCTGTTTCTACTGGAGATACGGGGATGTCCTTTGAGTATGTTATAGTCCAATTTGTCCCCCATCTAACCATACTACAAATAATGAGCTACGACAAATAGGGGCCGAGTACTTAAGCAAAACGTAACGAAACAAACCCCCTCCATAGGAAATGCATTAGACTATAATTTGCAGGCTCGTAAATCTGTTTCTACTGGAGATACGGGGATGTCCTTTGAGTATGTTATAGTCCAATTTGTCCCCCATCTAACCATACTACAAATAATGAGCTACGACAAACAAGGGCCGAGTAATTAAGCTAAACGTAAACAAAAAACCCGTCCATAGGAAATGCAGTAGACTATATTTTGCAGGCCCATAACTCTGTGTCTACTAGAGATACGGGGATGTCCTTAGGATATGTTATAGTCCAAATTGTCCCCCATCTAACCATTCTAAAAACTTTGGGCTACGACAAATAGGGGCCGAGTACTTAAGAAAAACGTAACGAAACAAACCCCCTCCATAGGAAATGCATTAGACTATAATTTGCAGGCTCGTAAATCTGTTTCTACTGGAGATACGGGGATGTCCTTTGAGTATGTTATAGTCCAATTTGTCCCCCATCTAACCATACTACAAATAATGAGCTACGACAAACAAGGGCCGAGTAATTAAGCTAAACGTAAACAAAAAACCCGTCCATAGGAAATGCAGTAGACTATATTTTGCAGGCCCATAACTCTGTGTCTACTAGAGATACGGGGATGTCCTTAGGATATGTTATAGTCCAAATTGTCCCCCATCTAACCATACTAAAAACTTTGGGCTACGAGAAACAGGGGCCGAGTACTTAAGCAAAACGTAACGAAACAAACCCCCTCCATAGGAAATGCATTAGACTATACTTTGCAGGCTCGTAAATCTGTTTCTACTGGAGATACGGGGATGTCCTTTGAGTATGTTATAGTCCAATTTGTCCCCCATCTAACCATACTACAAATAATGAGCTACGACAAATAGGGGCCGAGTACTTAAGCAAAACGTAACGAAACAAACCCCCTCCATAGGAAATGCATTAGACTATAATTTGCAGGCTCGTAAATCTGTTTCTACTGGAGATACGGGGATGTCCTTTGAGTATGTTATAGTCCAATTTGTCCCCCATCTAACCATACTACAAATAATGAGCTACGACAAACAAGGGCCGAGTAATTAAGCTAAACGTAAACAAAAAACCCGTCCATAGGAAATGCAGTAGACTATATTTTGCAGGCCCATAACTCTGTGTCTACTAGAGATACGGGGATGTCCTTAGGATATGTTATAGTCCAAATTGTCCCCCATCTAACCATACTAAAAACTTTGGGCTACGAGAAACAGGGGCCGAGTACTTAAGCAAAACGTAACGAAACAAACCCCCTCCATAGGAAATGCATTAGACTATACTTTGCAGGCTCGTAAATCTGTTTCTACTGGAGATACGGGGATGTCCTTTGAGTATGTTATAGTCCAATTTGTCCCCCATCTAACCATACTACAAATAATGAGCTACGACAAACAAGGGCCGAGTAATTAAGCTAAACGTAAACAAACAACCCGTCCATAGGAAATGCATTAGACTATATTTTGCAGGCCCATAACTCTGTGTCTACTAAAGATACGGGGATGTCCTTAGGATATGTTATAGTCCAAATTGTCCCCCATCTAACCATACTAAAAACTTTGGGCTACGACAAATAGGGGCCGAGTACTTAAGCAAAACGTAACGAAACAAACCCCCTCCATAGGAAATGCATTAGACTATACTTTGCAGGCTCGTAAATCTGTTTCTACTGGAGATACGGGGATGTCCTTTGAGTATGTTATAGTCCAATTTGTCCCCCATCTAACCATACTACAAATAATGAGCTACGACAAATAGGGGCCGAGTACTTAAGCAAAACGTAACGAAACAAACCCCCTCCATAGGAAATGCATTAGACTATAATTTGCAGGCTCGTAAATCTGTTTCTACTGGAGATACGGGGATGTCCTTTGAGTATGTTATAGTCCAATTTGTCCCCCATCTAACCATACTACAAATAATGAGCTACGACAAACAAGGGCCGAGTAATTAAGCTAAACGTAAACAAAAAACCCGTCCATAGGAAATGCAGTAGACTATATTTTGCAGGCCCATAACTCTGTGTCTACTAGAGATACGGGGATGTCCTTAGGATATGTTATAGTCCAAATTGTCCCCCATCTAACCATACTAAAAACTTTGGGCTACGAGAAACAGGGGCCGAGTACTTAAGCAAAACGTAACGAAACAAACCCCCTCCATAGGAAATGCATTAGACTATACTTTGCAGGCTCGTAAATCTGTTTCTACTGGAGATACGGGGATGTCCTTTGAGTATGTTATAGTCCAATTTGTCCCCCATCTAACCATACTACAAATAATGAGCTACGACAAACAAGGGCCGAGTAATTAAGCTAAACGTAAACAAACAACCCGTCCATAGGAAATGCATTAGACTATATTTTGCAGGCCCATAACTCTGTGTCTACTAAAGATACGGGGATGTCCTTAGGATATGTTATAGTCCAAATTGTCCCCCATCTAACCATACTAAAAACTTTGGGCTACGACAAATAGGGGCCGAGTACTTAAGCAAAACGTAACGAAACAAACCCCCTCCATAGGAAATGCATTAGACTATACTTTGCAGGCTCGTAAATCTGTTTCTACTGGAGATACGGGGATGTCCTTTGAGTATGTTATAGTCCAATTTGTCCCCCATCTAACCATACTACAAATAATGAGCTACGACAAACAAGGGCCGAGTAATTAAGCTAAACGTAAACAAAAAACCCGTCCATAGGAAATGCAGTAGACTATATTTTGCAGGCCCATAACTCTGTGTCTACTAGAGATACGGGGATGTCCTTAGGATATGTTATAGTCCAAATTGTCCCCCATCTAACCATACTAAAAACGTTGGGCTACGACAAACAGGGGCCGAGTACTTAAGCAAAACGTAACGAAACAAACCCCCTCCATAGGAAATGCATTAGACTATACTTTGCAGGCTCGTAAATCTGTTTCTACTGGAGATACGGGGATGTCCTTTGAGTATGTTATAGTCCAATTTGTCCCCCATCTAACCATACTACAAATAATGAGCTACGACAAACAAGGGCCGAGTAATTAAGCTAAACGTAAACAAAAAACCCGTCCATAGGAAATGCAGTAGACTATATTTTGCAGGCCCATAACTCTGTGTCTACTAGAGATACGGGGATGTCCTTAGGATATGTTATAGTCCAAATTGTCCCCCATCTAACCATACTAAAAACTTTGGGCTACGACAAACAGGGGCCGAGTACTTAAGCAAAACGTAACGAAACAAACCCCCTCCATAGGAAATGCATTAGACTATACTTTGCAGGCTCGTAAATCTGTTTCTACTGGAGATACGGGGATGTCCTTAGGATATGTTATAGTACAAATTGTCCCCCATCTAACCATACTAAAAACTTTGGGCTACGAGAAACAGGGGCCGAGTACTTAAGCAAAACGTAACGAAACAAACCCCCTCCATAGGAAATGCATTAGACTATACTTTGCAGGCTCGTAAATCTGTTTCTACTGGAGATACGGGGATGTCCTTTGAGTATGTTATAGTCCAATTTGTCCCCCATCTAACCATACTACAAATAATGAGCTACGACAAACAAGGGCCGAGTAATTAAGCTAAACGTAAACAAACAACCCGTCCATAGGAAATGCAGTAGACTATATTTTGCAGGCCCATAACTCTGTGTCTACTAGAGATACGGGGATGTCCTTAGGATATGTTATAGTCCAAATTGTCCTTCATCTAACCATACTAAAAACTTTGGGCTACGACAAACAGGGGCCGAGTACTTAAGCAAAACGTAACGAAACAAACCCCCTCCATAGGAAATGCATTAGACTATAGTTTGCAGGCTCGTAACTCTGTTTCTATTGGAGATACGGGGATGTCCTTTGAGTATGTTATAGTCCAATTTGTCCCCCATCTAACCATACTACAAATAATGAGCTACGACAAACAAGGGCCGAGTAATTAAGCTAAACGTAAACAAACAACCCGTCCATAGGAAATGCAGTAGACTATATTTTGCAGGCCCATAACTCTGTGTCTACTAGAGATACGGGGATGTCCTTAGGATATGTTATAGTCCAAATTGTCCCCCATCTAACCATACTAAAAACTTTGGGCTACGAGAAACAGGGGCCGAGTACTTAAGCAAAACGTAACGAAACAAACCCCCTCCATAGGAAATGCATTAGACTATACTTTGCAGGCTCGTAAATCTGTTTCTACTGGAGATACGGGGATGTCCTTTGAGTATGTTATAGTCCAATTTGTCCCCCATCTAACCATACTACAAATAATGAGCTACGACAAACAAGGGCCGAGTAATTAAGCTAAACGTAAACAAACAACCCGTCCATAGGAAATGCAGTAGACTATATTTTGCAGGCCCATAACTCTGTGTCTACTAGAGATACGGGGATGTCCTTAGGATATGTTATAGTCCAAATTGTCCTTCATCTAACCATACTAAAAACTTTGGGCTACGACAAACAGGGGCCGAGTACTTAAGCAAAACGTAACGAAACAAACCCCCTCCATAGGAAATGCATTAGACTATAGTTTGCAGGCTCGTAACTCTGTTTCTATTGGAGATACGGGGATGTCCTTTGAGTATGTTATAGTCCAATTTGTCCCCCATCTAACCATACTACAAATAATGAGCTACGACAAACAAGGGCCGAGTAATTAAGCTAAACGTAAACAAACAACCCGTCCATAGGAAATGCATTAGACTATATTTTGCAGGCCCATAACTCTGTGTCTACTAGAGATACGGGGATGTCCTTAGGATATGTTATAGTCCAAATTGTCCCCCATCTAACCATACTAAAAACTTTGGGCTACGAGAAACAGGGGCCGAGTACTTAAGCAAAACGTAACGAAACAAACCCCCTCCATAGGAAATGCATTAGACTATACTTTGCAGGCTCGTAAATCTGTTTCTACTGGAGATACGGGGATGTCCTTTGAGTATGTTATAGTCCAATTTGTCCCCCATCTAACCATACTACAAATAATGAGCTACGACAAACAAGGGCCGAGTTATTAAGCTAAACGTAAACAAAAAACCCGTCCATAGGAAATGCAGTAGACTATATTTTGCAGGCCCATAACTCTGTGTCTACTAGAGATACGGGGATGTCCTTAGGATATGTTATAGTCCAAATTGTCCCCCATCTAACCATACTAAAAACTTTGGGCTACGAGAAACAGGGGCCGAGTACTTAAGCAAAACGTAACGAAACAAACCCCCTCCATAGGAAATGCATTAGACTATACTTTGCAGGCTCGTAAATCTGTTTCTACTGGAGATACGGGGATGTCCTTTGAGTATGTTATAGTCCAATTTGTCCCCCATCTAACCATACTACAAATAATGAGCTACGACAAACAAGGGCCGAGTAATTAAGCTAAACGTAAACAAACAACCCGTCCATAGGAAATGCATTAGACTATATTTTGCAGGCCCATAACTCTGTGTCTACTAGAGATACGGGGATGTCCTTAGGATATGTTATAGTCCAAATTGTCCCCCATCTAACCATACTAAAAACTTTGGGCTACGAGAAACAGGGGCCGAGTACTTAAGCAAAACGTAACGAAACAAACCCCCTCCATAGGAAATGCATTAGACTATACTTTGCAGGCTCGTAAATCTGTTTCTACTGGAGATACGGGGATGTCCTTTGAGTATGTTATAGTCCAATTTGTCCCCCATCTAACCATACTACAAATAATGAGCTACGACAAACAAGGGCCGAGTAATTAAGCTAAACGTAAACAAAAAACCCGTCCATAGGAAATGCAGTAGACTATATTTTGCAGGCCCATAACTCTGTGTCTACTAGAGATACGGGGATGTCCTTAGGATATGTTATAGTCCAAATTGTCCCCCATCTAACCATACTAAAAACTTTGGGCTACGAGAAACAGGGGCCGAGTACTTAAGCAAAACGTAACGAAACAAACCCCCTCCATAGGAAATGCATTAGACTATACTTTGCAGGCTCGTAAATCTGTTTCTACTGGAGATACGGGGATGTCCTTTGAGTATGTTATAGTCCAATTTGTCCCCCATCTAACCATACTACAAATAATGAGCTACGACAAATAGGGGCCGAGTACTTAAGCAAAACGTAACGAAACAAACCCCCTCCATAGGAAATGCATTAGACTATAATTTGCAGGCTCGTAAATCTGTTTCTACTGGAGATACAGGGATGTCCTTTGAGTATGTTATAGTCCAATTTGTCCCCCATCTAACCATACTACAAATAATGAGCTACGACAAACAAGGGCCGAGTAATTAAGCTAAACGTAAACAAAAAACCCGTCCATAGGAAATGCAGTAGACTATATTTTGCAGGCCCATAACTCTGTGTCTACTAGAGATACGGGGATGTCCTTAGGATATGTTATAGTCCAAATTGTCCCCCATCTAACCATACTAAAAACTTTGGGCTACGAGAAACAGGGGCCGAGTACTTAAGCAAAACGTAACGAAACAAACCCCCTCCATAGGAAATGCATTAGACTATACTTTGCAGGCTCGTAAATCTGTTTCTACTGGAGATACGGGGATGTCCTTTGAGTATGTTATAGTCCAATTTGTCCCCCATCTAACCATACTACAAATAATGAGCTACGACAAATAGGGGCCGAGTACTTAAGCAAAACGTAACGAAACAAACCCCCTCCATAGGAAATGCATTAGACTATAATTTGCAGGCTCGTAAATCTGTTTCTACTGGAGATACGGGGATGTCCTTTGAGTATGTTATAGTCCAATTTGTCCCCCATCTAACCATACTACAAATAATGAGCTACGACAAACAAGGGCCGAGTAATTAAGCTAAACGTAAACAAAAAACCCGTCCATAGGAAATGCAGTAGACTATATTTTGCAGGCCCATAACTCTGTGTCTACTAGAGATACGGGGATGTCCTTAGGATATGTTATAGTCCAAATTGTCCCCCATCTAACCATTCTAAAAACTTTGGGCTACGACAAATAGGGGCCGAGTACTTAAGAAAAACGTAACGAAACAAACCCCCTCCATAGGAAATGCATTAGACTATAATTTGCAGGCTCGTAAATCTGTTTCTACTGGAGATACGGGGATGTCCTTTGAGTATGTTATAGTCCAATTTGTCCCCCATCTAACCATACTACAAATAATGAGCTACGACAAACAAGGGCCGAGTAATTAAGCTAAACGTAAACAAAAAACCCGTCCATAGGAAATGCAGTAGACTATATTTTGCAGGCCCATAACTCTGTGTCTACTAGAGATACGGGGATGTCCTTAGGATATGTTATAGTCCAAATTGTCCCCCATCTAACCATACTAAAAACTTTGGGCTACGAGAAACAGGGGCCGAGTACTTAAGCAAAACGTAACGAAACAAACCCCCTCCATAGGAAATGCATTAGACTATACTTTGCAGGCTCGTAAATCTGTTTCTACTGGAGATACGGGGATGTCCTTTGAGTATGTTATAGTCCAATTTGTCCCCCATCTAACCATACTACAAATAATGAGCTACGACAAACAAGGGCCGAGTAATTAAGCTAAACGTAAACAAACAACCCGTCCATAGGAAATGCATTAGACTATATTTTGCAGGCCCATAACTCTGTGTCTACTAAAGATACGGGGATGTCCTTAGGATATGTTATAGTCCAAATTGTCCCCCATCTAACCATACTAAAAACTTTGGGCTAAGACAAATAGGGGCCGAGTACTTAAGCAAAACGTAACGAAACAAACCCCCTCCATAGGAAATGCATTAGACTATACTTTGCAGGCTCGTAAATCTGTTTCTACTGGAGATACGGGGATGTCCTTTGAGTATGTTATAGTCCAATTTGTCCCCCATCTAACCATACTACAAATAATGAGCTACGACAAACAAGGGCCGAGTAATTAAGCTAAACGTAAACAAAAAACCCGTCCATAGGAAATGCAGTAGACTATATTTTGCAGGCCCATAACTCTGTGTCTACTAGAGATACGGGGATGTCCTTAGGATATGTTATAGTCCAAATTGTCCCCCATCTAACCATACTAAAAACGTTGGGCTACGACAAACAGGGGCCGAGTACTTAAGCAAAACGTAACGAAACAAACCCCCTCCATAGGAAATGCATTAGACTATACTTTGCAGGCTCGTAAATCTGTTTCTACTGGAGATACGGGGATGTCCTTTGAGTATGTTATAGTCCAATTTGTCCCCCATCTAACCATACTACAAATAATGAGCTACGACAAACAAGGGCCGAGTAATTAAGCTAAACGTAAACAAAAAACCCGTCCATAGGAAATGCAGTAGACTATATTTTGCAGGCCCATAACTCTGTGTCTACTAGAGATACGGGGATGTCCTTAGGATATGTTATAGTCCAAATTGTCCCCCATCTAACCATACTAAAAACTTTGGGCTACGACAAACAGGGGCCGAGTACTTAAGCAAAACGTAACGAAACAAACCCCCTCCATAGGAAATGCATTAGACTATACTTTGCAGGCTCGTAAATCTGTTTCTACTGGAGATACGGGGATGTCCTTAGGATATGTTATAGTACAAATTGTCCCCCATCTAACCATACTAAAAACTTTGGGCTACGAGAAACAGGGGCCGAGTACTTAAGCAAAACGTAACGAAACAAACCCCCTCCATAGGAAATGCATTAGACTATACTTTGCAGGCTCGTAAATCTGTTTCTACTGGAGATACGGGGATGTCCTTTGAGTATGTTATAGTCCAATTTGTCCCCCATCTAACCATACTACAAATAATGAGCTACGACAAACAAGGGCCGAGTAATTAAGCTAAACGTAAACAAACAACCCGTCCATAGGAAATGCAGTAGACTATATTTTGCAGGCCCATAACTCTGTGTCTACTAGAGATACGGGGATGTCCTTAGGATATGTTATAGTCCAAATTGTCCTCCATCTAACCATACTAAAAACTTTGGGCTACGACAAACAGGGGCCGAGTACTTAAGCAAAACGTAACGAAACAAACCCCCTCCATAGGAAATGCATTAGACTATAGTTTGCAGGCTCGTAACTCTGTTTCTATTGGAGATACGGGGATGTCCTTTGAGTATGTTATAGTCCAATTTGTCCCCCATCTAACCATACTACAAATAATGAGCTACGACAAACAAGGGCCGAGTAATTAAGCTAAACGTAAACAAACAACCCGTCCATAGGAAATGCAGTAGACTATATTTTGCAGGCCCATAACTCTGTGTCTACTAGAGATACGGGGATGTCCTTAGGATATGTTATAGTCCAAATTGTCCCCCATCTAACCATACTAAAAACTTTGGGCTACGAGAAACAGGGGCCGAGTACTTAAGCAAAACGTAACGAAACAAACCCCCTCCATAGGAAATGCATTAGACTATACTTTGCAGGCTCGTAAATCTGTTTCTACTGGAGATACGGGGATGTCCTTTGAGTATGTTATAGTCCAATTTGTCCCCCATCTAACCATACTACAAATAATGAGCTACGACAAACAAGGGCCGAGTAATTAAGCTAAACGTAAACAAACAACCCGTTCATAGGAAATGCATTAGACTATATTTTGCAGGCCCATAACTCTGTGTCTACTAGAGATACGGGGATGTCCTTAGGATATGTTATAGTCCAAATTGTCCCCCATCTAACCATACTAAAAACTTTGGGCTACGAGAAACAGGGGCCGAGTACTTAAGCAAAACGTAACGAAACAAACCCCCTCCATAGGAAATGCATTAGACTATACTTTGCAGGCTCGTAAATCTGTTTCTACTGGAGATACGGGGATGTCCTTTGAGTATGTTATAGTCCAATTTGTCCCCCATCTAACCATACTACAAATAATGAGCTACGACAAACAAGGGCCGAGTAATTAAGCTAAACGTAAACAAAAAACCCGTCCATAGGAAATGCAGTAGACTATATTTTGCAGGCCCATAACTCTGTGTCTACTAGAGATACGGGGATGTCCTTAGGATATGTTATAGTCCAAATTGTCCCCCATCTAACCATACTAAAAACTTTGGGCTACGAGAAACAGGGGCCGAGTACTTAAGCAAAACGTAACGAAACAAACCCCCTCCATAGGAAATGCATTAGACTATACTTTGCAGGCTCGTAAATCTGTTTCTACTGGAGATACGGGGATGTCCTTTGAGTATGTTATAGTCCAATTTGTCCCCCATCTAACCATACTACAAATAATGAGCTACGACAAATAGGGGCCGAGTACTTAAGCAAAACGTAACGAAACAAACCCCCTCCATAGGAAATGCATTAGACTATAATTTGCAGGCTCGTAAATCTGTTTCTACTGGAGATACAGGGATGTCCTTTGAGTATGTTATAGTCCAATTTGTCCCCCATCTAACCATACTACAAATAATGAGCTACGACAAACAAGGGCCGAGTAATTAAGCTAAACGTAAACAAAAAACCCGTCCATAGGAAATGCAGTAGACTATATTTTGCAGGCCCATAACTCTGTGTCTACTAGAGATACGGGGATGTCCTTAGGATATGTTATAGTCCAAATTGTCCCCCATCTAACCATACTAAAAACTTTGGGCTACGAGAAACAGGGGCCGAGTACTTAAGCAAAACGTAACGAAACAAACCCCCTCCATAGGAAATGCATTAGACTATACTTTGCAGGCTCGTAAATCTGTTTCTACTGGAGATACGGGGATGTCCTTTGAGTATGTTATAGTCCAATTTGTCCCCCATCTAACCATACTACAAATAATGAGCTACGACAAACAAGGGCCGAGTAATTAAGCTAAACGTAAACAAACAACCCGTCCATAGGAAATGCATTAGACTATATTTTGCAGGCCCATAACTCTGTGTCTACTAGAGATACGGGGATGTCCTTAGGATATGTTATAGTCCAAATTGTCCCCCATCTAACCATACTAAAAACTTTGGGCTACGAGAAACAGGGGCCGAGTACTTAAGCAAAACGTAACGAAACAAACCCCCTCCATAGGAAATGCATTAGACTATACTTTGCAGGCTCGTAAATCTGTTTCTACTGGAGATACGGGGATGTCCTTTGAGTATGTTATAGTCCAATTTGTCCCCCATCTAACCATACTACAAATAATGAGCTACGACAAATAGGGGCCGAGTACTTAAGCAAAACGTAACGAAACAAACCCCCTCCATAGGAAATGCATTAGACTATAATTTGCAGGCTCGTAAATCTGTTTCTACTGGAGATACGGGGATGTCCTTTGAGTATGTTATAGTCCAATTTGTCCCCCATCTAACCATACTACAAATAATGAGCTACGACAAACAAGGGCCGAGTAATTAAGCTAAACGTAAACAAAAAACCCGTCCATAGGAAATGCAGTAGACTATATTTTGCAGGCCCATAACTCTGTGTCTACTAGAGATACGGGGATGTCCTTAGGATATGTTATAGTCCAAATTGTCCCCCATCTAACCATACTAAAAACTTTGGGCTACGACAAATAGGGGCCGAGTACTTAAGAAAAACGTAACGAAACAAACCCCCTCCATAGGAAATGCATTAGACTATAATTTGCAGGCTCGTAAATCTGTTTCTACTGGAGATACGGGGATGTCCTTTGAGTATGTTATAGTCCAATTTGTCCCCCATCTAACCATACTACAAATAATGAGCTACGACAAACAAGGGCCGAGTAATTAAGCTAAACGTAAACAAAAAACCCGTCCATAGGAAATGCAGTAGACTATATTTTGCAGGCCCATAACTCTGTGTCTACTAGAGATACGGGGATGTCCTTAGGATATGTTATAGTCCAAAATGTCCCCCATCTAACCATACTAAAATCTTTGGGCTACGAGAAACAGGGGCCGAGTACTTAAGCAAAACGTAACGAAACAAACCCCCTCCATAGGAAATGCATTAGACTATACTTTGCAGGCTCGTAAATCTGTTTCTACTGGAGATACGGGGATGTCCTTTGAGTATGTTATAGTCCAATTTGTCCCCCATCTAACCATACTACAAATAATGAGCTACGACAAATAGGGGCCGAGTACTTAAGCAAAACGTAACGAAACAAACCCCCTCCATAGGAAATGCATTAGACTATAATTTGCAGGCTCGTAAATCTGTTTCTACTGGAGATACGGGGATGTCCTTTGAGTATGTTATAGTCCAATTTGTCCCCCATCTAACCATACTACAAATAATGAGCTACGACAAACAAGGGCCGAGTAATTAAGCTAAACGTAAACAAAAAACCCGTCCATAGGAAATGCAGTAGACTATATTTTGCAGGCCCATAACTCTGTGTCTACTAGAGATACGGGGATGTCCTTAGGATATGTTATAGTCCAAATTGTCCCCCATCTAACCATACTAAAAACTTTGGGCTACGAGAAACAGGGGCCGAGTACTTAAGCAAAACGTAACGAAACAAACCCCCTCCATAGGAAATGCATTAGACTATACTTTGCAGGCTCGTAAATCTGTTTCTACTGGAGATACGGGGATGTCCTTTGAGTATGTTATAGTCCAATTTGTCCCCCATCTAACCATACTACAAATAATGAGCTACGACAAACAAGGGCCGAGTAATTAAGCTAAACGTAAACAAACAACCCGTCCATAGGAAATGCATTAGACTATATTTTGCAGGCCCATAACTCTGTGTCTACTAAAGATACGGGGATGTCCTTAGGATATGTTATAGTCCAAATTGTCCCCCATCTAACCATACTAAAAACTTTGGGCTACGACAAATAGGGGCCGAGTACTTAAGCAAAACGTAACGAAACAAACCCCCTCCATAGGAAATGCATTAGACTATACTTTGCAGGCTCGTAAATCTGTTTCTACTGGAGATACGGGGATGTCCTTTGAGTATGTTATAGTCCAATTTGTCCCCCATCTAACCATACTACAAATAATGAGCTACGACAAACAAGGGCCGAGTAATTAAGCTAAACGTAAACAAAAAACCCGTCCATAGGAAATGCAGTAGACTATAATTTGCAGGCCCATAACTCTGTGTCTACTAGAGATACGGGGATGTCCTTAGGATATGTTATAGTCCAAATTGTCCCCCATCTAACCATACTAAAAACTTTGGGCTACGACAAACAGGGGCCGAGTACTTAAGCAAAACGTAACGAAACAAACCCCCTCCATAGGAAATGCATTAGACTATACTTTGCAGGCTCGTAAATCTGTTTCTACTGGAGATACGGGGATGTCCTTAGGATATGTTATAGTCCAAATTGTCCCCCATCTAACCATACTAAAAACTTTGGGCTACGAGAAACAGGGGCCGAGTACTTAAGCAAAACGTAACGAAACAAACCCCCTCCATAGGAAATGCATTAGACTATACTTTGCAGGCTCGTAAATCTGTTTCTACTGGAGATACGGGGATGTCCTTTGAGTATGTTATAGTCCAATTTGTCCCCCATCTAACCATACTACAAATAATGAGCTACGACAAACAAGGGCCGAGTAATTAAGCTAAACGTAAACAAACAACCCGTCCATAGGAAATGCAGTAGACTATATTTTGCAGGCCCATAACTCTGTGTCTACTAGAGATACGGGGATGTCCTTAGGATATGTTATAGTCCAAATTGTCCTCCATCTAACCAAACTAAAAACTTTGGGCTACGACAAACAGGGGCCGAGTACTTAAGCAAAACGTAACGAAACAAACCCCCTCCATAGGAAATGCATTAGACTATAGTTTGCAGGCTCGTAACTCTGTTTCTATTGGAGATACGGGGATGTCCTTTGAGTATGTTATAGTCCAATTTGTCCCCCATCTAACCATACTAAAAACTTTGGGCTACGAGAAACAGGGGCCGAGTACTTAAGCAAAACGTAACGAAACAAACCCCCTCCATAGGAAATGCATTAGACTATAATTTGCAGGCTCGTAAATCTGTTTCTACTGGAGATACGGGGATGTCCTTTGAGTATGTTATAGTCCAATTTGTCCCCCATCTAACCATACTACAAATAATGAGCTACGACAAATAGGGGCCGAGTACTTAAGCAAAACGTAACGAAACAAACCCCCTCCATAGGAAATGCATTAGACTATACTTTGCAGGCTCGTAAATCTGTTTCTACTGGAGATACGGGGATGTGCTTTGAGTATGTTATAGTCCAATTTGTCCCCCATCTAACCATACTACAAATAATGAGCTACGACAAACAAGGGCCGAGTAATTAAGCTAAACGTAAACAAAAAACCCGTCCATAGGAAATGCAGTAGACTATATTTTGCAGGCCCATAACTCTGTGTCTACTAGAGATACGGGGATGTCCTTAGGATATGTTATAGTCCAAATTGTCCCCCATCTAACCATACTAAAAACTTTGGGCTACGAGAAACAGGGGCCGAGTACTTAAGCAAAACGTAACGAAACAAACCCCCTCCATAGGAAATGCATTAGACTATACTTTGCAGGCTCGTAAATCTGTTTCTACTGGAGATACGGGGATGTGCTTTGAGTATGTTATAGTCCAATTTGTCCCCCATCTAACCATACTACAAATAATGAGCTACGACAAACAAGGGCCGAGTAATTAAGCTAAACGTAAACAAAAAACCCGTCCATAGGAAATGCAGTAGACTATATTTTGCAGGCCCAAAACTCTGTGTCTACTAGAGATACGGGGATGTCCTTAGGATATGTTATAGTCCAAATTGTCCCCCATCTAACCATACTAAAAACTTTGGGCTACGAGAAACAGGGGCCGAGTACTTAAGCAAAACGTAACGAAACAAACCCCCTCCATAGGAAATGCATTAGACTATACTTTGCAGGCTCGTAAATCTGTTTCTACTGGAGATACGGGGATGTCCTTTGAGTATGTTATAGTCCAATTTGTCCCCCATCTAACCATACTACAAATAATGAGCTACGACAAACAAGGGCCGAGTAATTAAGCTAAACGTAAACAAAAAACCCGTCCATAGGAAATGCAGTAGACTATATTTTGCAGGCCCAAAACTCTGTGTCTACTAGAGATACGGGGATGTCCTTAGGATATGTTATAGTCCAAATTGTCCCCCATCTAACCATACTAAAAACTTTGGGCTACGAGAAACAGGGGCCGAGTACTTAAGCAAAACGTAACGAAACAAACCCCCTCCATAGGAAATGCATTAGACTATACTTTGCAGGCTCGTAAATCTGTTTCTACTGGAGATACGGGGATGTCCTTTGAGTATGTTATAGTCCAATTTGTCCCCCATCTAACCATACTACAAATAATGAGCTACGACAAATAGGGGCCGAGTACTTAAGCAAAACGTAACGAAACAAACCCCCTCCATAGGAAATGCATTAGACTATAATTTGCAGGCTCGTAAATCTGTTTCTACTGGAGATACAGGGATGTCCTTTGAGTATGTTATAGTCCAATTTGTCCCCCATCTAACCATACTACAAATAATGAGCTACGACAAACAAGGGCCGAGTAATTAAGCTAAACGTAAACAAAAAACCCGTCCATAGGAAATGCAGTAGACTATATTTTGCAGGCCCATAACTCTGTGTCTACTAGAGATACGGGGATGTCCTTAGGATATGTTATAGTCCAAATTGTCCCCCATCTAACCATACTAAAAACTTTGGGCTACGAGAAACAGGGGCCGAGTACTTAAGCAAAACGTAACGAAACAAACCCCCTCCATAGGAAATGCATTAGACTATACTTTGCAGGCTCGTAAATCTGTTTCTACTGGAGATACGGGGATGTCCTTTGAGTATGTTATAGTCCAATTTGTCCCCCATCTAACCATACTACAAATAATGAGCTACGACAAACAAGGGCCGAGTAATTAAGCTAAACGTAAACAAACAACCCGTCCATAGGAAATGCATTAGACTATATTTTGCAGGCCCATAACTCTGTGTCTACTAGAGATACGGGGATGTCCTTAGGATATGTTATAGTCCAAATTGTCCCCCATCTAACCATACTAAAAACTTTGGGCTACGACAAATAGGGGCCGAGTACTTAAGCAAAACGTAACGAAACAAACCCCCTCCATAGGAAATGCATTAGACTATACTTTGCAGGCTCGTAAATCTGTTTCTACTGGAGATACGGGGATGTGCTTTGAGTATGTTATAGTCCAATTTGTCCCCCATCTAACCATACTACAAATAATGAGCTACGACAAACAAGGGCCGAGTAATTAAGCTAAACGTAAACAAAAAACCCGTCCATAGGAAATGCAGTAGACTATATTTTGCAGGCCCATAACTCTGTGTCTACTAGAGATACGGGGATGTCCTTAGGATATGTTATAGTCCAAATTGTCCCCCATCTAACCATACTAAAAACTTTGGGCTACGAGAAACAGGGGCCGAGTACTTAAGCAAAACGTAACGAAACAAACCCCCTCCATAGGAAATGCATTAGACTATACTTTGCAGGCTCGTAAATCTGTTTCTACTGGAGATACGGGGATGTCCTTTGAGTATGTTATAGTCCAATTTGTCCCCCATCTAACCATACTACAAATAATGAGCTACGACAAACAAGGGCCGAGTAATTAAGCTAAACGTAAACAAAAAACCCGTCCATAGGAAATGCAGTAGACTATATTTTGCAGGCCCATAACTCTGTGTCTACTAGAGATACGGGGATGTCCTTAGGATATGTTATAGTCCAAATTGTCCCCCATCTAACCATACTAAAAACTTTGGGCTACGAGAAACAGGGGCCGAGTACTTAAGCAAAACGTAACGAAACAAACCCCCTCCATAGGAAATGCATTAGACTATACTTTGCAGGCTCGTAAATCTGTTTCTACTGGAGATACGGGGATGTCCTTTGAGTATGTTATAGTCCAATTTGTCCCCCATCTAACCATACTACAAATAATGAGCTACGACAAATAGGGGCCGAGTACTTAAGCAAAACGTAACGAAACAAACCCCCTCCATAGGAAATGCATTAGACTATAATTTGCAGGCTCGTAAATCTGTTTCTACTGGAGATACAGGGATGTCCTTTGAGTATGTTATAGTCCAATTTGTCCCCCATCTAACCATACTACAAATAATGAGCTACGACAAACAAGGGCCGAGTAATTAAGCTAAACGTAAACAAAAAACCCGTCCATAGGAAATGCAGTAGACTATATTTTGCAGGCCCATAACTCTGTGTCTACTAGAGATACGGGGATGTCCTTAGGATATGTTATAGTCCAAATTGTCCCCCATCTAACCATACTAAAAACTTTGGGCTACGAGAAACAGGGGCCGAGTACTTAAGCAAAACGTAACGAAACAAACCCCCTCCATAGGAAATGCATTAGACTATACTTTGCAGGCTCGTAAATCTGTTTCTACTGGAGATACGGGGATGTCCTTTGAGTATGTTATAGTCCAATTTGTCCCCCATCTAACCATACTACAAATAATGAGCTACGACAAACAAGGGCCGAGTAATTAAGCTAAACGTAAACAAACAACCCGTCCATAGGAAATGCATTAGACTATATTTTGCAGGCCCATAACTCTGTGTCTACTAGAGATACGGGGATGTCCTTAGGATATGTTATAGTCCAAATTGTCCCCCATCTAACCATACTAAAAACTTTGGGCTACGACAAATAGGGGCCGAGTACTTAAGCAAAACGTAACGAAACAAACCCCCTCCATAGGAAATGCATTAGACTATACTTTGCAGGCTCGTAAATCTGTTTCTACTGGAGATACGGGGATGTCCTTTGAGTATGTTATAGTCCAATTTGTCCCCCATCTAACCATACTACAAATAATGAGCTACGACAAACAAGGGCCGAGTAATTAAGCTAAACGTAAACAAACAACCCGTCCATAGGAAATGCAGTAGACTATATTTTGCAGGCCCATAACTCTGTGTCTACTAGAGATACGGGGATGTCCTTAGGATATGTTATAGTCCAAATTGTCCTCCATCTAACCATACTAAAAACTTTGGGCTACGACAAACAGGGGCCGAGTACTTAAGCAAAACGTAACGAAACAAACCCCCTCCATAGGAAATGCATTAGACTATAGTTTGCAGGCTCGTAACTCTGTTTCTATTGGAGATACGGGGATGTCCTTTGAGTATGTTATAGTCCAATTTGTCCCCCATCTAACCATACTACAAATAATGAGCTACGACAAACAAGGGCCGAGTAATTAAGCTAAACGTAAACAAACAACCCGTCCATAGGAAATGCAGTAGACTATATTTTGCAGGCCCATAACTCTGTGTCTATTAGAGATACGGGGATGTCCTTAGGATATGTTATAGTCCAAATTGTCCCCCATCTAACCATACTAAAAACTTTGGGCTACGACAAATAGGGGCCGAGTACTTAAGCAAAACGTAACGAAACAAACCCCCTCCATAGGAAATGCATTAGACTATACTTTGCAGGCTCGTAAATCTGTTTCTACTGGAGATACGGGGATGTCCTTTGAGTATGTTATAGTCCAATTTGTCCCCCATCTAACCATACTACAAATAATGAGCTACGACAAACAAGGGCCGAGTAATTAAGCTAAACGTAAACAAAAAACCCGTCCATAGGAAATGCAGTAGACTATATTTTGCAGGCCCATAACTCTGTGTCTACTAGAGATACGGGGATGTCCTTAGGATATGTTATAGTCCAAATTGTCCCCCATCTAACCATACTAAAAACTTTGGGCTACGACAAACAGGGGCCGAGTACTTAAGCAAAACGTAACGAAACAAACCCCCTCCATAGGAAATGCATTAGACTATACTTTGCAGGCTCGTAAATCTGTTTCTACTGAAGATACGGGGATGTCCTTTGAGTATGTTATAGTCCAATTTGTCCCCCATCTAACCATACTACAAATAATGAGCTACGACAAACAAGGGCCGAGTAATTAAGCTAAACGTAAACAAAAAACCCGTCCATAGGAAATGCAGTAGACTATATTTTGCAGGCCCATAACTCTGTGTCTACTAGAGATACGGGGATGTCCTTAGGATATGTTATAGTCCAAATTGTCCCCCATCTAACCATACTAAAAACTTTGGGCTACGACAAACAGGGGCCGAGTACTTAAGCAAAACGTAACGAAACAAACCCCCTCCATAGGAAATGCATTAGACTATACTTTGCAGGCTCGTAAATCTGTTTCTACTGGAGATACGGGGATGTCCTTTGAGTATGTTATAGTCCAATTTGTCCCCCATCTAACCATACTACAAATAATGAGCTACGACAAACAAGGGCCGAGTAATTAAGCTAAACGTAAACAAAAAACCCGTCCATAGGAAATGCAGTAGACTATATTTTGCAGGCCCATAACTCTGTGTCTACTAGAGATACGGGGATGTCCTTAGGATATGTTATAGTCCAAATTGTCCCCCATCTAACCATACTAAAAACTTTGGGCTACGAGAAACAGGGGCCGAGTACTTAAGCAAAACGTAACGAAACAAACCCCCTCCATAGGAAATGCATTAGACTATACTTTGCAGGCTCGTAAATCTGTTTCTACTGGAGATACGGGGATGTCCTTTGAGTATGTTATAGTCCAATTTGTCCCCCATCTAACCATACTACAAATAATGAGCTACGACAAATAGGGGCCGAGTACTTAAGCAAAACGTAACGAAACAAACCCCCTCCATAGGAAATGCATTAGACTATAATTTGCAGGCTCGTAAATCTGTTTCTACTGGAGATACAGGGATGTCCTTTGAGTATGTTATAGTCCAATTTGTCCCCCATCTAACCATACTACAAATAATGAGCTACGACAAACAAGGGCCGAGTAATTAAGCTAAACGTAAACAAAAAACCCGTCCATAGGAAATGCAGTAGACTATATTTTGCAGGCCCATAACTCTGTGTCTACTAGAGATACGGGGATGTCCTTAGGATATGTTATAGTCCAAATTGTCCCCCATCTAACCATACTAAAAACTTTGGGCTACGAGAAACAGGGGCCGAGTACTTAAGCAAAACGTAACGAAACAAACCCCCTCCATAGGAAATGCATTAGACTATACTTTGCAGGCTCGTAAATCTGTTTCTACTGGAGATACGGGGATGTCCTTTGAGTATGTTATAGTCCAATTTGTCCCCCATCTAACCATACTACAAATAATGAGCTACGACAAACAAGGGCCGAGTAATTAAGCTAAACGTAAACAAACAACCCGTCCATAGGAAATGCATTAGACTATATTTTGCAGGCCCATAACTCTGTGTCTACTAGAGATACGGGGATGTCCTTAGGATATGTTATAGTCCAAATTGTCCCCCATCTAACCATACTAAAAACTTTGGGCTACGACAAATAGGGGCCGAGTACTTAAGCAAAACGTAACGAAACAAACCCCCTCCATAGGAAATGCATTAGACTATACTTTGCAGGCTCGTAAATCTGTTTCTACTGGAGATACGGGGATGTCCTTTGAGTATGTTATAGTCCAATTTGTCCCCCATCTAACCATACTACAAATAATGAGCTACGACAAACAAGGGCCGAGTAATTAAGCTAAACGTAAACAAACAACCCGTCCATAGGAAATGCAGTAGACTATATTTTGCAGGCCCATAACTCTGTGTCTACTAGAGATACGGGGATGTCCTTAGGATATGTTATAGTCCAAATTGTCCTCCATCTAACCATACTAAAAACTTTGGGCTACGACAAACAGGGGCCGAGTACTTAAGCAAAACGTAACGAAACAAACCCCCTCCATAGGAAATGCATTAGACTATAGTTTGCAGGCTCGTAACTCTGTTTCTATTGGAGATATGGGGATGTCCTTTGAGTATGTTATAGTCCAATTTGTCCCCCATCTAACCATACTACAAATAATGAGCTACGACAAACAAGGGCCGAGTAATTAAGCTAAACGTAAACAAACAACCCGTCCATAGGAAATGCAGTAGACTATATTTTGCAGGCCCATAACTCTGTGTCTATTAGAGATACGGGGATGTCCTTAGGATATGTTATAGTCCAAATTGTCCCCCATCTAACCATACTAAAAACTTTGGGCTACGACAAATAGGGGCCGAGTACTTAAGCAAAACGTAACGAAACAAACCCCCTACATAGGAAATGCATTAGACTATACTTTGCAGGCTCGTAAATCTGTTTCTACTGGAGATACGGGGATGTCCTTTGAGTATGTTATAGTCCAATTTGTCCCCCATCTAACCATACTACAAATAATGAGCTACGACAAACAAGGGCCGAGTAATTAAGCTAAACGTAAACAAAAAACCCGTCCATAGGAAATGCAGTAGACTATATTTTGCAGGCCCATAACTCTGTGTCTACTAGAGATACGGGGATGTCCTTAGGATATGTTATAGTCCAAATTGTCCCCCATCTAACCATACTAAAAACTTTGGGCTACGACAAACAGGGGCCGAGTACTTAAGCAAAACGTAACGAAACAAACCCCCTCCATAGGAAATGCATTAGACTATACTTTGCAGGCTCGTAAATCTGTTTCTACTGAAGATACGGGGATGTCCTTTGAGTATGTTATAGTCCAATTTGTCCCCCATCTAACCATACTACAAATAATGAGCTACGACAAACAAGGGAAGAGTAATTAAGCTAAACGTAAACAAAAAACCCGTCCATAGGAAATGCAGTAGACTATATTTTGCAGGCCCATAACTCTGTGTCTACTAGAGATACGGGGATGTCCTTAGGATATGTTATAGTCCAAATTGTCTCCATCTAACCATACTAAAAACTTTGGGCTACGACAAACAGGGGCCGAGTACTTAAGCAAAACGTAACGAAACAAACCCCCTCCATAGGAAATGCATTAGACTATACTTTGCAGGCTCGTAAATCTGTTTCTACTGGAGATACGGGGATGTCCTTTGAGTATGTTATAGTCCAATTTGTCCCCCATCTAACCATACTACAAATAATGAGCTACGACAAACAAGGGCCGAGTAATTAAGCTAAACGTAAACAAACAACCCGTCCATAGGAAATGCAGTAGACTATATTTTGCAGGCCCATAACTCTGTGTCTACTAGAGATACGGGGATGTCCTTAGGATATGTTATAGTCCAAATTGTCCTCCATCTAACCATACTAAAAACTTTGGGCTACGACAAACAGGGGCCGAGTACTTAAGCAAAACGTAACGAAACAAACCCCCTCCATAGGAAATGCATTAGACTATAGTTTGCAGGCTCGTAACTCTGTTTCTATTGGAGATACGGGGATGTCCTTTGAGTATGTTATAGTCCAATTTGTCCCCCATCTAACCATACTACAAATAATGAGCTACGACAAACAAGGGCCGAGTAATTAAGCTAAACGTAAACAAACAACCCGTCCATAGGAAATGCAGTAGACTATATTTTGCAGGCCCATAACTCTGTGTCTATTAGAGATACGGGGATGTCCTTAGGATATGTTATAGTCCAAATTGTCCCCCATCTAACCATACTAAAAACTTTGGGCTACGACAAATAGGGGCCGAGTACTTAAGCAAAACGTAACGAAACAAACCCCCTCCATAGGAAATGCATTAGACTATACTTTGCAGGCTCGTAAATCTGTTTCTACTGGAGATACGGGGATGTCCTTTGAGTATGTTATAGTCCAATTTGTCCCCCATCTAACCATACTACAAATAATGAGCTACGACAAACAAGGGCCGAGTAATTAAGCTAAACGTAAACAAAAAACCCGTCCATAGGAAATGCAGTAGACTATATTTTGCAGGCCCATAACTCTGTGTCTACTAGAGATACGGGGATGTCCTTAGGATATGTTATAGTCCAAATTGTCCCCCATCTAACCATACTAAAAACTTTGGGCTACGACAAACAGGGGCCGAGTACTTAAGCAAAACGTAACGAAACAAACCCCCTCCATAGGAAATGCATTAGACTATACTTTGCAGGCTCGTAAATCTGTTTCTACTGAAGATACGGGGATGTCCTTTGAGTATGTTATAGTCCAATTTGTCCCCCATCTAACCATACTACAAATAATGAGCTACGACAAACAAGGGCCGAGTAATTAAGCTAAACGTAAACAAAAAACCCGTCCATAGGAAATGCAGTAGACTATATTTTGCAGGCCCATAACTCTGTGTCTACTAGAGATACGGGGATGTCCTTAGGATATGTTATAGTCCAAATTGTCCCCCATCTAACCATACTAAAAACTTTGGGCTACGACAAACAGGGGCCGAGTACTTAAGCAAAACGTAACGAAACAAACCCCCTCCATAGGAAATGCATTAGACTATACTTTGCAGGCTCGTAAATCTGTTTCTACTGGAGATACGGGGATGTCCTTTGAGTATGTTATAGTCCAATTTGTCCCCCATCTAACCATACTACAAATAATGAGCTACGACAAACAAGGGCCGAGTAATTAAGCTAAACGTAAACAAAAAACCCGTCCATAGGAAATGCAGTAGACTATATTTTGCAGGCCCATAACTCTGTGTCTACTAGAGATACGGGGATGTCCTTAGGATATGTTATAGTCCAAATTGTCCCCCATCTAACCATACTAAAAACTTTGGGCTACGAGAAACAGGGGCCGAGTACTTAAGCAAAACGTAACGAAACAAACCCCCTCCATAGGAAATGCATTAGACTATACTTTGCAGGCTCGTAAATCTGTTTCTACTGGAGATACGGGGATGTCCTTTGAGTATGTTATAGTCCAATTTGTCCCCCATCTAACCATACTACAAATAATGAGCTACGACAAATAGGGGCCGAGTACTTAAGCAAAACGTAACGAAACAAACCCCCTCCATAGGAAATGCATTAGACTATAATTTGCAGGCTCGTAAATCTGTTTCTACTGGAGATACAGGGATGTCCTTTGAGTATGTTATAGTCCAATTTGTCCCCCATCTAACCATACTACAAATAATGAGCTACGACAAACAAGGGCCGAGTAATTAAGCTAAACGTAAACAAAAAACCCGTCCATAGGAAATGCAGTAGACTATATTTTGCAGGCCCATAACTCTGTGTCTACTAGAGATACGGGGATGTCCTTAGGATATGTTATAGTCCAAATTGTCCCCCATCTAACCATACTAAAAACTTTGGGCTACGAGAAACAGGGGCCGAGTACTTAAGCAAAACGTAACGAAACAAACCCCCTCCATAGGAAATGCATTAGACTATACTTTGCAGGCTCGTAAATCTGTTTCTACTGGAGATACGGGGATGTCCTTTGAGTATGTTATAGTCCAATTTGTCCCCCATCTAACCATACTACAAATAATGAGCTACGACAAACAAGGGCCGAGTAATTAAGCTAAACGTAAACAAACAACCCGTCCATAGGAAATGCATTAGACTATATTTTGCAGGCCCATAACTCTGTGTCTACTAGAGATACGGGGATGTCCTTAGGATATGTTATAGTCCAAATTGTCCCCCATCTAACCATACTAAAAACTTTGGGCTACGACAAATAGGGGCCGAGTACTTAAGCAAAACGTAACGAAACAAACCCCCTCCATAGGAAATGCATTAGACTATACTTTGCAGGCTCGTAAATCTGTTTCTACTGGAGATACGGGGATGTCCTTTGAGTATGTTATAGTCCAATTTGTCCCCCATCTAACCATACTACAAATAATGAGCTACGACAAACAAGGGCCGAGTAATTAAGCTAAACGTAAACAAACAACCCGTCCATAGGAAATGCAGTAGACTATATTTTGCAGGCCCATAACTCTGTGTCTACTAGAGATACGGGGATGTCCTTAGGATATGTTATAGTCCAAATTGTCCTCCATCTAACCATACTAAAAACTTTGGGCTACGACAAACAGGGGCCGAGTACTTAAGCAAAACGTAACGAAACAAACCCCCTCCATAGGAAATGCATTAGACTATAGTTTGCAGGCTCGTAACTCTGTTTCTATTGGAGATATGGGGATGTCCTTTGAGTATGTTATAGTCCAATTTGTCCCCCATCTAACCATACTACAAATAATGAGCTACGACAAACAAGGGCCGAGTAATTAAGCTAAACGTAAACAAACAACCCGTCCATAGGAAATGCAGTAGACTATATTTTGCAGGCCCATAACTCTGTGTCTATTAGAGATACGGGGATGTCCTTAGGATATGTTATAGTCCAAATTGTCCCCCATCTAACCATACTAAAAACTTTGGGCTACGACAAATAGGGGCCGAGTACTTAAGCAAAACGTAACGAAACAAACCCCCTACATAGGAAATGCATTAGACTATACTTTGCAGGCTCGTAAATCTGTTTCTACTGGAGATACGGGGATGTCCTTTGAGTATGTTATAGTCCAATTTGTCCCCCATCTAACCATACTACAAATAATGAGCTACGACAAACAAGGGCCGAGTAATTAAGCTAAACGTAAACAAAAAACCCGTCCATAGGAAATGCAGTAGACTATATTTTGCAGGCCCATAACTCTGTGTCTACTAGAGATACGGGGATGTCCTTAGGATATGTTATAGTCCAAATTGTCCCCCATCTAACCATACTAAAAACTTTGGGCTACGACAAACAGGGGCCGAGTACTTAAGCAAAACGTAACGAAACAAACCCCCTCCATAGGAAATGCATTAGACTATACTTTGCAGGCTCGTAAATCTGTTTCTACTGAAGATACGGGGATGTCCTTTGAGTATGTTATAGTCCAATTTGTCCCCCATCTAACCATACTACAAATAATGAGCTACGACAAACAAGGGAAGAGTAATTAAGCTAAACGTAAACAAAAAACCCGTCCATAGGAAATGCAGTAGACTATATTTTGCAGGCCCATAACTCTGTGTCTACTAGAGATACGGGGATGTCCTTAGGATATGTTATAGTCCAAATTGTCTCCATCTAACCATACTAAAAACTTTGGGCTACGACAAACAGGGGCCGAGTACTTAAGCAAAACGTAACGAAACAAACCCCCTCCATAGGAAATGCATTAGACTATACTTTGCAGGCTCGTAAATCTGTTTCTACTGGAGATACGGGGATGTCCTTTGAGTATGTTATAGTCCAATTTGTCCCCCATCTAACCATACTACAAATAATGAGCTACGACAAACAAGGGCCGAGTAATTAAGCTAAACGTAAACAAACAACCCGTCCATAGGAAATGCAGTAGACTATATTTTGCAGGCCCATAACTCTGTGTCTACTAGAGATACGGGGATGTCCTTAGGATATGTTATAGTCCAAATTGTCCCCCATCTAACCATACTAAAAACTTTGGGCTACGAGAAACAGGGGCCGAGTACTTAAGCAAAACGTAACGAAACAAACCCCCTCCATAGGAAATGCATTAGACTATACTTTGCAGGCTCGTAAATCTGTTTCTACTGGAGATACGGGGATGTCCTTTGAGTATGTTATAGTCCAATTTGTCCCCCATCTAACCATACTACAAATAATGAGCTACGACAAATAGGGGCCGAGTACTTAAGCAAAACGTAACGAAACAAACCCCCTCCATAGGAAATGCATTAGACTATAATTTGCAGGCTCGTAAATCTGTTTCTACTGGAGATACAGGGATGTCCTTTGAGTATGTTATAGTCCAATTTGTCCCCCATCTAACCATACTACAAATAATGAGCTACGACAAACAAGGGCCGAGTAATTAAGCTAAACGTAAACAAAAAACCCGTCCATAGGAAATGCAGTAGACTATATTTTGCAGGCCCATAACTCTGTGTCTACTAGAGATACGGGGATGTCCTTAGGATATGTTATAGTCCAAATTGTCCCCCATCTAACCATACTAAAAACTTTGGGCTACGAGAAACAGGGGCCGAGTACTTAAGCAAAACGTAACGAAACAAACCCCCTCCATAGGAAATGCATTAGACTATACTTTGCAGGCTCGTAAATCTGTTTCTACTGGAGATACGGGGATGTCCTTTGAGTATGTTATAGTCCAATTTGTCCCCCATCTAACCATACTACAAATAATGAGCTACGACAAACAAGGGCCGAGTAATTAAGCTAAACGTAAACAAACAACCCGTCCATAGGAAATGCATTAGACTATATTTTGCAGGCCCATAACTCTGTGTCTACTAGAGATACGGGGATGTCCTTAGGATATGTTATAGTCCAAATTGTCCCCCATCTAACCATACTAAAAACTTTGGGCTACGACAAATAGGGGCCGAGTACTTAAGCAAAACGTAACGAAACAAACCCCCTCCATAGGAAATGCATTAGACTATACTTTGCAGGCTCGTAAATCTGTTTCTACTGGAGATACGGGGATGTCCTTTGAGTATGTTATAGTCCAATTTGTCCCCCATCTAACCATACTACAAATAATGAGCTACGACAAACAAGGGCCGAGTAATTAAGCTAAACGTAAACAAACAACCCGTCCATAGGAAATGCAGTAGACTATATTTTGCAGGCCCATAACTCTGTGTCTACTAGAGATACGGGGATGTCCTTAGGATATGTTATAGTCCAAATTGTCCTCCATCTAACCATACTAAAAACTTTGGGCTACGACAAACAGGGGCCGAGTACTTAAGCAAAACGTAACGAAACAAACCCCCTCCATAGGAAATGCATTAGACTATAGTTTGCAGGCTCGTAACTCTGTTTCTATTGGAGATATGGGGATGTCCTTTGAGTATGTTATAGTCCAATTTGTCCCCCATCTAACCATACTACAAATAATGAGCTACGACAAACAAGGGCCGAGTAATTAAGCTAAACGTAAACAAACAACCCGTCCATAGGAAATGCAGTAGACTATATTTTGCAGGCCCATAACTCTGTGTCTATTAGAGATACGGGGATGTCCTTAGGATATGTTATAGTCCAAATTGTCCCCCATCTAACCATCCTAAAAACTTTGGGCTACGACAAATAGGGGCCGAGTACTTAAGCAAAACGTAACGAAACAAACCCCCTACATAGGAAATGCATTAGACTATACTTTGCAGGCTCGTAAATCTGTTTCTACTGGAGATACGGGGATGTCCTTTGAGTATGTTATAGTCCAATTTGTCCCCCATCTAACCATACTACAAATAATGAGCTACGACAAACAAGGGCCGAGTAATTAAGCTAAACGTAAACAAAAAACCCGTCCATAGGAAATGCAGTAGACTATATTTTGCAGGCCCATAACTCTGTGTCTACTAGAGATACGGGGATGTCCTTAGGATATGTTATAGTCCAAATTGTCCCCCATCTAACCATACTAAAAACTTTGGGCTACGACAAACAGGGGCCGAGTACTTAAGCAAAACGTAACGAAACAAACCCCCTCCATAGGAAATGCATTAGACTATACTTTGCAGGCTCGTAAATCTGTTTCTACTGGAGATACGGGGATGTCCTTTGAGTATGTTATAGTCCAATTTGTCCCCCATCTAACCATACTACAAATAATGAGCTACGACAAATAGGGGCCGAGTACTTAAGCAAAACGTAACGAAACAAACCCCCTCCATAGGAAATGCATTAGACTATAATTTGCAGGCTCGTAAATCTGTTTCTACTGGAGATACAGGGATGTCCTTTGAGTATGTTATAGTCCAATTTGTCCCCCATCTAACCATACTACAAATAATGAGCTACGACAAACAAGGGCCGAGTAATTAAGCTAAACGTAAACAAAAAACCCGTCCATAGGAAATGCAGTAGACTATATTTTGCAGGCCCATAACTCTGTGTCTACTAGAGATACGGGGATGTCCTTAGGATATGTTATAGTCCAAATTGTCCCCCATCTAACCATACTAAAAACTTTGGGCTACGAGAAACAGGGGCCGAGTACTTAAGCAAAACGTAACGAAACAAACCCCCTCCATAGGAAATGCATTAGACTATACTTTGCAGGCTCGTAAATCTGTTTCTACTGGAGATACGGGGATGTCCTTTGAGTATGTTATAGTCCAATTTGTCCCCCATCTAACCATACTACAAATAATGAGCTACGACAAACAAGGGCCGAGTAATTAAGCTAAACGTAAACAAACAACCCGTCCATAGGAAATGCATTAGACTATATTTTGCAGGCCCATAACTCTGTGTCTACTAGAGATACGGGGATGTCCTTAGGATATGTTATAGTCCAAATTGTCCCCCATCTAACCATACTAAAAACTTTGGGCTACGACAAATAGGGGCCGAGTACTTAAGCAAAACGTAACGAAACAAACCCCCTCCATAGGAAATGCATTAGACTATACTTTGCAGGCTCGTAAATCTGTTTCTACTGGAGATACGGGGATGTCCTTTGAGTATGTTATAGTCCAATTTGTCCCCCATCTAACCATACTACAAATAATGAGCTACGACAAACAAGGGCCGAGTAATTAAGCTAAACGTAAACAAACAACCCGTCCATAGGAAATGCAGTAGACTATATTTTGCAGGCCCATAACTCTGTGTCTACTAGAGATACGGGGATGTCCTTAGGATATGTTATAGTCCAAATTGTCCTCCATCTAACCATACTAAAAACTTTGGGCTACGACAAACAGGGGCCGAGTACTTAAGCAAAACGTAACGAAACAAACCCCCTCCATAGGAAATGCATTAGACTATAGTTTGCAGGCTCGTAACTCTGTTTCTATTGGAGATATGGGGATGTCCTTTGAGTATGTTATAGTCCAATTTGTCCCCCATCTAACCATACTACAAATAATGAGCTACGACAAACAAGGGCCGAGTAATTAAGCTAAACGTAAACAAACAACCCGTCCATAGGAAATGCAGTAGACTATATTTTGCAGGCCCATAACTCTGTGTCTATTAGAGATACGGGGATGTCCTTAGGATATGTTATAGTCCAAATTGTCCCCCATCTAACCATCCTAAAAACTTTGGGCTACGACAAATAGGGGCCGAGTACTTAAGCAAAACGTAACGAAACAAACCCCCTACATAGGAAATGCATTAGACTATACTTTGCAGGCTCGTAAATCTGTTTCTACTGGAGATACGGGGATGTCCTTTGAGTATGTTATAGTCCAATTTGTCCCCCATCTAACCATACTACAAATAATGAGCTACGACAAACAAGGGCCGAGTAATTAAGCTAAACGTAAACAAAAAACCCGTCCATAGGAAATGCAGTAGACTATATTTTGCAGGCCCATAACTCTGTGTCTACTAGAGATACGGGGATGTCCTTAGGATATGTTATAGTCCAAATTGTCCCCCATCTAACCATACTAAAAACTTTGGGCTACGACAAACAGGGGCCGAGTACTTAAGCAAAACGTAACGAAACAAACCCCCTCCATAGGAAATGCATTAGACTATACTTTGCAGGCTCGTAAATCTGTTTCTACTGAAGATACGGGGATGTCCTTTGAGTATGTTATAGTCCAATTTGTCCCCCATCTAACCATACTACAAATAATGAGCTACGACAAACAAGGGAAGAGTAATTAAGCTAAACGTAAACAAAAAACCCGTCCATAGGAAATGCAGTAGACTATATTTTGCAGGCCCATAACTCTGTGTCTACTAGAGATACGGGGATGTCCTTAGGATATGTTATAGTCCAAATTGTCTCCATCTAACCATACTAAAAACTTTGGGCTACGACAAACAGGGGCCGAGTACTTAAGCAAAACGTAACGAAACAAACCCCCTCCATAGGAAATGCATTAGACTATACTTTGCAGGCTCGTAAATCTGTTTCTACTGGAGATACGGGGATGTCCTTTGAGTATGTTATAGTCCAATTTGTCCCCCATCTAACCATACTACAAATAATGAGCTACGACAAACAAGGGCCGAGTAATTAAGCTAAACGTAAACAAACAACCCGTCCATAGGAAATGCAGTAGACTATATTTTGCAGGCCCATAACTCTGTGTCTACTAGAGATACGGGGATGTCCTTAGGATATGTTATAGTCCAAATTGTCCTCCATCTAACCATACTAAAAACTTTGGGCTACGACAAACAGGGGCCGAGTACTTAAGCAAAACGTAACGAAACAAACCCCCTCCATAGGAAATGCATTAGACTATAGTTTGCAGGCTCGTAACTCTGTTTCTATTGGAGATACGGGGATGTCCTTTGAGTATGTTATAGTCCAATTTGTCCCCCATCTAACCATACTACAAATAATGAGCTACGACAAACAAGGGCCGAGTAATTAAGCTAAACGTAAACAAAAAACCCGTCCATAGGAAATGCAGTAGACTATATTTTGCAGGCCCATAACTCTGTGTCTACTAGAGATACGGGGATGTCCTTAGGATATGTTATAGTCCAAATTGTCCCCCATCTAACCATACTAAAAACTTTGGGCTATGACAAACAGGGGCCGAGTACTTAAGCAAAACGTAACGAAACAAACCCCCTCCATAGGAAATGCATTAGACTATACTTTGCAGGCTCGTAAATCTGTTTCTACTGGAGATACGGGGATGTCCTTTGAGTATGTTATAGCCCAATTTGTCCCCCATCTAACCATACTACAAATAATGAGCTACGACAAACAAGGGCCGAGTAATTAAGCTAAACGTAAACAAACAACCCGTCCATAGGAAATGCAGTAGACTATATTTTGCAGGCCCATAACTCTGTGTCTACTAGAGATACGGGGATGTCCTTAGGATATGTTATAGTCCAAATTGTCCCCCATCTAACCATACTAAAAACTTTGGGCTACGAGAAACAGGGGCCGAGTACTTAAGCAAAACGTAACGAAACAAACCCCCTCCATAGGAAATGCATTAGACTATACTTTGCAGGCTCGTAAATCTGTTTCTACTGGAGATACGGGGATGTCCTTTGAGTATGTTATAGTCCAATTAGTCCCCCATCTAACCATACTACAAATAATGAGCTACGACAAACAAGGGCCGAGTAATTAAGCTAAACGTAAACAAACAACCCGTCCATAGGAAATGCAGTAGACTATATTTTGCAGGCCCATAACTCTGTGTCTACTAGAGATACGGGGATGTCCTTAGGATATGTTATAGTCCAAATTGTCCTCCATCTAACCATACTAAAAACTTTGGGCTACGACAAAAAGGGGCCGAGTACTTAAGCAAAACGTAACGAAACAAACCCCCTCCATAGGAAATGCATTAGACTATAGTTTGCAGGCTCGTAACTCTGTTTCTATTGGAGATACGGGGATGTCCTTTGAGTATGTTATAGTCCAATTTGTCCCCCATCTAACCATACTACAAATAATGAGCTACGACAAACAAGGGCCGAGTAATTAAGCTAAACGTAAACAAACAACCCGTCCATAGGAAATGCAGTAGACTATATTTTGCAGGCCCATAACTCTGTGTCTACTAGAGATACGGGGATGTCCTTAGGATATGTTATAGTCCAAATTGTCCCCCATCTAACCATACTAAAAACTTTGGGCTACGAGAAACAGGGGCCGAGTACTTAAGCAAAACGTAACGAAACAAACCCCCTCCATAGGAAATGCATTAGACTATACTTTGCAGGCTCGTAAATCTGTTTCTACTGGAGATACGGGGATGTCCTTTGAGTATGTTATAGTCCAATTTGTCCCCCATCTAACCATACTACAAATAATGAGCTACGACAAACAAGGGCCGAGTAATTAAGCTAAACGTAAACAAACAACCCGTCCATAGGAAATGCATTAGACTATATTTTGCAGGCCCATAACTCTGTGTCTACTAGAGATACGGGGATGTCCTTAGGATACGTTATAGTCCAAATTGTCCCCCATCTAACCATACTAAAAACTTTGGGCTACGACAAATAGGGGCCGAGTACTTAAGCAAAACGTAACGAAACAAACCCCCTCCATAGGAAATGCATTAGACTATACTTTGCAGGCTCGTAAATCTGTTTCTACTGGAGATACGGGGATGTCCTTTGAGTATGTTATAGTCCAATTTGTCCCCCATCTAACCATACTACAAATAATGAGCTACGACAAATAGGGGCCGAGTACTTAAGCAAAACGTAACGAAACAAACCCCCTCCATAGGAAATGCATTAGACTATAATTTGCAGGCTCGTAAATCTGTTTCTACTGGAGATACGGGGATGTCCTTTGAGTATGTTATAGTCCAATTTGTCCCCCATCTAACCATACTACAAATAATGAGCTACGACAAACAAGGGCCGAGTAATTAAGCTAAACGTAAACAAAAAACCCGTCCATAGGAAATGCAGTAGACTATATTTTGCAGGCCCATAACTCTGTGTCTACTAGAGATACGGGGATGTCCTTAGGATATGTTATAGTCCAAATTGTCCCCCATCTAACCATACTAAAAACTTTGGGCTACGAGAAACAGGGGCCGAGTACTTAAGCAAAACGTAACGAAACAAACCCCCTCCATAGGAAATGCATTAGACTATACTTTGCAGGCTCGTAAATCTGTTTCTACTGGAGATACGGGGATGTCCTTTGAGTATGTTATAGTCCAATTTGTCCCCCATCTAACCATACTACAAATAATGAGCTACGACAAACAAGGGCCGAGTAATTAAGCTAAACGTAAACAAACAACCCGTCCATAGGAAATGCATTAGACTATATTTTGCAGGCCCATAACTCTGTGTCTACTAGAGATACGGGGATGTCCTTAGGATATGTTATAGTCCAAATTTTCCCCCATCTAACCATACTAAAAACTTTGGGCTACGACAAATAGGGGCCGAGTACTTAAGCAAAACGTAACGAAACAAACCCCCTCCATAGGAAATGCATTAGACTATACTTTGCAGGCTCGTAAATCTGTTTCTACTGGAGATACGGGGATGTCCTTTGAGTATGTTATAGTCCAATTTGTCCCCCATCTAACCATACTACAAATAATGAGCTACGACAAACAAGGGCCGAGTAATTAAGCTAAACGTAAACAAAAAACCCGTCCATAGGAAATGCAGTAGACTATATTTTGCAGGCCCATAACTCTGTGTCTACTAGAGATACGGGGATGTCCTTAGGATATGTTATAGTCCAAATTGTCCCCCATCTAACCATACTAAAAACTTTGGGCTACGACAAACAGGGGCCGAGTACTTAAGCAAAACGTAACGAAACAAACCCCCTCCATAGGAAATGCATTAGACTATACTTTGCAGGCTCGTAAATCTGTTTCTACTGGAGATACGGGGATGTCCTTTGAGTATGTTATAGTCCAATTTGTCCCCCATCTAACCATACTACAAATAATGAGCTACGACAAACAAGGGCCGAGTAATTAAGCTAAACGTAAACAAACAACCCGTCCATAGGAAATGCAGTAGACTATATTTTGCAGGCCCATAACTCTGTGTCTACTAGAGATACGGGGATGTCCTTAGGATATGTTATAGTCCAAATTGTCCTCCATCTAACCATACTAAAAACTTTGGGCTACGACAAACAGGGGCCGAGTACTTAAGCAAAACGTAACGAAACAAACCCCCTCCATAGGAAATGCATTAGACTATAGTTTGCAGGCTCGTAACTCTGTTTCTATTGGAGATACGGGGATGTCCTTTGAGTATGTTATAGTCCAATTTGTCCCCCATCTAACCATACTACAAATAATGAGCTACGACAAACAAGGGCCGAGTAATTAAGCTAAACGTAAACAAACAACCCGTCCATAGGAAATGCAGTAGACTATATTTTGCAGGCCCATAACTCTGTGTCTACTAGAGATACGGGGATGTCCTTAGGATATGTTATAGTCCAAATTTTCCCCCATCTAACCATACTAAAAACTTTGGGCTACGAGAAACAGGGGCCGAGTACTTAAGCAAAACGTAACGAAACAAACCCCCTCCATAGGAAATGCATTAGACTATACTTTGCAGGCTCGTAAATCTGTTTCTACTGGAGATACGGGGATGTCCTTTGAGTATGTTATAGTCCAATTTGTCCCCCATCTAACCATACTACAAATAATGAGCTACGACAAACAAGGGCCGAGTAATTAAGCTAAACGTAAACAAACAACCCGTCCATAGGAAATGCATTAGACTATATTTTGCAGGCCCATAACTCTGTGTCTACTAGAGATACGGGGATGTCCTTAGGATATGTTATAGTCCAAATTGTCCCCCCTCTAACCATACTAAAAACTTTGGGCTACGACAAATAGGGGCCGAGTACTTAAGCAAAACGTAACGAAACAAACCCCCTCCATAGGAAATGCATTAGACTATACTTTGCAGGCTCGTAAATCTGTTTCTACTGGAGATACGGGGATGTCCTTTGAGTATGTTATAGTCCAATTTGTCCCCCATCTAACCATACTACAAATAATGAGCTACGACAAACAAGGGCCGAGTAATTAAGCTAAACGTAAACAAACAACCCGTCCATAGGAAATGCAGTAGACTATATTTTGCAGGCCCATAACTCTGTGTCTACTAGAGATACGGGGATGTCCTTAGGATATGTTATAGTCCAAATTGTCCCCCATCTAACCATACTAAAAACTTTGGGCTACGAGAAACAGGGGCCGAGTACTTAAGCAAAACGTAACGAAACAAACCCCCTCCATAGGAAATGCATTAGACTATACTTTGCAGGCTCGTAAATCTGTTTCTACTGGAGATACGGGGATGTCCTTTGAGTATGTTATAGTCCAATTTGTCCCCCATCTAACCATACTACAAATAATGAGCTACGACAAACAAGGGCCGAGTAATTAAGCTAAACGTAAACAAACAACCCGTCCATAGGAAATGCATTAGACTATATTTTGCAGGCCCATAACTCTGTGTCTACTAGAGATACGGGGATGTCCTTAGGATACGTTATAGTCCAAATTGTCCCCCATCTAACCATACTAAAAACTTTGCGCTACGACAAATAGGGGCCGAGTACTTAAGCAAAACGTAACGAAACAAACCCCCTCCATAGGAAATGCATTAGACTATACTTTGCAGGCTCGTAAATCTGTTTCTACTGGAGATACGGGGATGTCCTTTGAGTATGTTATAGTCCAATTTGTCCCCCATCTAACCATACTACAAATAATGAGCTACGACAAACAAGGGCCGAGTAATTAAGCTAAACGTAAACAAAAAACCCGTCCATAGGAAATGCAGTAGACTATATTTTGCAGGCCCATAACTCTGTGTCTACTAGAGATACGGGGATGTCCTTAGGATATGTTATAGTCCAAATTGTCCCCCATCTAACCATACTAAAAACTTTGGGCTACGACAAACAGGGGCCGAGTACTTAAGCAAAACGTAACGAAACAAACCCCCTCCATAGGAAATGCATTAGACTATACTTTGCAGGCTCGTAAATCTGTTTCTACTGGAGATACGGGGATGTCCTTTGAGTATGTTATAGTCCAATTTGTCCCCCATCTAACCATACTACAAATAATGAGCTACGACAAACAAGGGCCGAGTAATTAAGCTAAACGTAAACAAACAACCCGTCCATAGGAAATGCAGTAGACTATATTTTGCAGGCCCATAACTCTGTGTCTACTAGAGATACGGGGATGTCCTTAGGATATGTTATAGTCCAAATTGTCCCCCATCTAACCATACTAAAAACTTTGGGCTACGAGAAACAGGGGCCGAGTACTTAAGCAAAACGTAACGAAACAAACCCCCTCCATAGGAAATGCATTAGACTATACTTTGCAGGCTCGTAAATCTGTTTCTACTGGAGATACGGGGATGTCCTTTGAGTATGTTATAGTCCAATTTGTCCCCCATCTAACCATACTACAAATAATGAGCTACGACAAACAAGGGCCGAGTAATTAAGCTAAACGTAAACAAACAACCCGTCCATAGGAAATGCATTAGACTATATTTTGCAGGCCCATAACTCTGTGTCTACTAGAGATACGGGGATGTCCTTAGGATATGTTATAGTCCAAATTGTCCCCCCTCTAACCATACTAAAAACTTTGGGCTACGACAAATAGGGGCCGAGTACTTAAGCAAAACGTAACGAAACAAACCCCCTCCATAGGAAATGCATTAGACTATACTTTGCAGGCTCGTAAATCTGTTTCTACTGGAGATACGGGGATGTCCTTTGAGTATGTTATAGTCCAATTTGTCCCCCATCTAACCATACTACAAATAATGAGCTACGACAAACAAGGGCCGAGTAATTAAGCTAAACGTAAACAAACAACCCGTCCATAGGAAATGCAGTAGACTATATTTTGCAGGCCCATAACTCTGTGTCTACTAGAGATACGGGGATGTCCTTAGGATATGTTATAGTCCAAATTGTCCCCCATCTAACCATACTAAAAACTTTGGGCTACGAGAAACAGGGGCCGAGTACTTAAGCAAAACGTAACGAAACAAACCCCCTCCATAGGAAATGCATTAGACTATACTTTGCAGGCTCGTAAATCTGTTTCTACTGGAGATACGGGGATGTCCTTTGAGTATGTTATAGTCCAATTTGTCCCCCATCTAACCATACTACAAATAATGAGCTACGACAAACAAGGGCCGAGTAATTAAGCTAAACGTAAACAAACAACCCGTCCATAGGAAATGCATTAGACTATATTTTGCAGGCCCATAACTCTGTGTCTACTAGAGATACGGGGATGTCCTTAGGATACGTTATAGTCCAAATTGTCCCCCATCTAACCATACTAAAAACTTTGCGCTACGACAAATAGGGGCCAAGTACTTAAGCAAAACGTAACGAAACAAACCCCCTCCATAGGAAATGCATTAGACTATACTTTGCAGGCTCGTAAATCTGTTTCTACTGGAGATACGGGGATGTCCTTTGAGTATGTTATAGTCCAATTTGTCCCCCATCTAACCATACTACAAATAATGAGCTACGACAAACAAGGGCCGAGTAATTAAGCTAAACGTAAACAAAAAACCCGTCCATAGGAAATGCAGTAGACTATATTTTGCAGGCCCATAACTCTGTGTCTACTAGAGATACGGGGATGTCCTTAGGATATGTTATAGTCCAAATTGTCCCCCATCTAACCATACTAAAAACTTTGGGCTACGACAAACAGGGGCCGAGTACTTAAGCAAAACGTAACGAAACAAACCCCCTCCATAGGAAATGCATTAGACTATACTTTGCAGGCTCGTAAATCTGTTTCTACTGGAGATACGGGGATGTCCTTTGAGTATGTTATAGTCCAATTTGTCCCCCATCTAACCATACTACAAATAATGAGCTACGACAAACAAGGGCCGAGTAATTAAGCTAAACGTAAACAAACAACCCGTCCATAGGAAATGCAGTAGACTATATTTTGCAGGCCCATAACTCTGTGTCTACTAGAGATACGGGGATGTCCTTAGGATATGTTATAGTCCAAATTGTCCTCCATCTAACCATACTAAAAACTTTGGGCTACGACAAACAGGGGCCGAGTACTTAAGCAAAACGTAACGAAACAAACCCCCTCCATAGGAAATGCATTAGACTATAGTTTGCAGGCTCGTAACTCTGTTTCTATTGGAGATACGGGGATGTCCTTTGAGTATGTTATAGTCCAATTTGTCCCCCATCTAACCATACTACAAATAATGAGCTACGACAAACAAGGGCCGAGTAATTAAGCTAAACGTAAACAAACAACCCGTCCATAGGAAATGCAGTAGACTATATTTTGCAGGCCCATAACTCTGTGTCTACTAGAGATACGGGGATGTCCTTAGGATATGTTATAGTCCAAATTGTCCCCCATCTAACCATACTAAAAACTTTGGGCTACGAGAAACAGGGGCCGAGTACTTAAGCAAAACGTAACGAAACAAACCCCCTCCATAGGAAATGCATTAGACTATACTTTGCAGGCTCGTAAATCTGTTTCTACTGGAGATACGGGGATGTCCTTTGAGTATGTTATAGTCCAATTTGTCCCCCATCTAACCATACTACAAATAATGAGCTACGACAAACAAGGGCCGAGTAATTAAGCTAAACGTAAACAAACAACCCGTCCATAGGAAATGCATTAGACTATATTTTGCAGGCCCATAACTCTGTGTCTACTAGAGATACGGGGATGTCCTTAGGATATGTTATAGTCCAAATTGTCCCCCCTCTAACCATACTAAAAACTTTGGGCTACGACAAATAGGGGCCGAGTACTTAAGCAAAACGTAACGAAACAAACCCCCTCCATAGGAAATGCATTAGACTATACTTTGCAGGCTCGTAAATCTGTTTCTACTGGAGATACGGGGATGTCCTTTGAGTATGTTATAGTCCAATTTGTCCCCCATCTAACCATACTACAAATAATGAGCTACGACAAACAAGGGCCGAGTAATTAAGCTAAACGTAAACAAACAACCCGTCCATAGGAAATGCAGTAGACTATATTTTGCAGGCCCATAACTCTGTGTCTACTAGAGATACGGGGATGTCCTTAGGATATGTTATAGTCCAAATTGTCCCCCATCTAACCATACTAAAAACTTTGGGCTACGAGAAACAGGGGCCGAGTACTTAAGCAAAACGTAACGAAACAAACCCCCTCCATAGGAAATGCATTAGACTATACTTTGCAGGCTCGTAAATCTGTTTCTACTGGAGATACGGGGATGTCCTTTGAGTATGTTATAGTCCAATTTGTCCCCCATCTAACCATACTACAAATAATGAGCTACGACAAACAAGGGCCGAGTAATTAAGCTAAACGTAAACAAACAACCCGTCCATAGGAAATGCATTAGACTATATTTTGCAGGCCCATAACTCTGTGTCTACTAGAGATACGGGGATGTCCTTAGGATACGTTATAGTCCAAATTGTCCCCCATCTAACCATACTAAAAACTTTGCGCTACGACAAATAGGGGCCGAGTACTTAAGCAAAACGTAACGAAACAAACCCCCTCCATAGGAAATGCATTAGACTATACTTTGCAGGCTCGTAAATCTGTTTCTACTGGAGATACGGGGATGTCCTTTGAGTATGTTATAGTCCAATTTGTCCCCCATCTAACCATACTACAAATAATGAGCTACGACAAACAAGGGCCGAGTAATTAAGCTAAACGTAAACAAAAAACCCGTCCATAGGAAATGCAGTAGACTATATTTTGCAGGCCCATAACTCTGTGTCTACTAGAGATACGGGGATGTCCTTAGGATATGTTATAGTCCAAATTGTCCCCCATCTAACCATACTAAAAACTTTGGGCTACGACAAACAGGGGCCGAGTACTTAAGCAAAACGTAACGAAACAAACCCCCTCCATAGGAAATGCATTAGACTATACTTTGCAGGCTCGTAAATCTGTTTCTACTGGAGATACGGGGATGTCCTTTGAGTATGTTATAGTCCAATTTGTCCCCCATCTAACCATACTACAAATAATGAGCTACGACAAACAAGGGCCGAGTAATTAAGCTAAACGTAAACAAACAACCCGTCCATAGGAAATGCAGTAGACTATATTTTGCAGGCCCATAACTCTGTGTCTACTAGAGATACGGGGATGTCCTTAGGATATGTTATAGTCCAAATTGTCCTCCATCTAACCATACTAAAAACTTTGGGCTACGACAAACAGGGGCCGAGTACTTAAGCAAAACGTAACGAAACAAACCCCCTCCATAGGAAATGCATTAGACTATAGTTTGCAGGCTCGTAACTCTGTTTCTATTGGAGATACGGGGATGTCCTTTGAGTATGTTATAGTCCAATTTGTCCCCCATCTAACCATACTACAAATAATGAGCTACGACAAACAAGGGCCGAGTAATTAAGCTAAACGTAAACAAACAACCCGTCCATAGGAAATGCAGTAGACTATATTTTGCAGGCCCATAACTCTGTGTCTACTAGAGATACGGGGATGTCCTTAGGATATGTTATAGTCCAAATTGTCCCCCATCTAACCATACTAAAAACTTTGGGCTACGAGAAACAGGGGCCGAGTACTTAAGCAAAACGTAACGAAACAAACCCCCTCCATAGGAAATGCATTAGACTATACTTTGCAGGCTCGTAAATCTGTTTCTACTGGAGATACGGGGATGTCCTTTGAGTATGTTATAGTCCAATTTGTCCCCCATCTAACCATACTACAAATAATGAGCTACGACAAACAAGGGCCGAGTAATTAAGCTAAACGTAAACAAACAACCCGTCCATAGGAAATGCATTAGACTATATTTTGCAGGCCCATAACTCTGTGTCTACTAGAGATACGGGGATGTCCTTAGGATATGTTATAGTCCAAATTGTCCCCCCTCTAACCATACTAAAAACTTTGGGCTACGACAAATAGGGGCCGAGTACTTAAGCAAAACGTAACGAAACAAACCCCCTCCATAGGAAATGCATTAGACTATACTTTGCAGGCTCGTAAATCTGTTTCTACTGGAGATACGGGGATGTCCTTTGAGTATGTTATAGTCCAATTTGTCCCCCATCTAACCATACTACAAATAATGAGCTACGACAAACAAGGGCCGAGTAATTAAGCTAAACGTAAACAAACAACCCGTCCATAGGAAATGCAGTAGACTATATTTTGCAGGCCCATAACTCTGTGTCTACTAGAGATACGGGGATGTCCTTAGGATATGTTATAGTCCAAATTGTCCCCCATCTAACCATACTAAAAACTTTGGGCTACGAGAAACAGGGGCCGAGTACTTAAGCAAAACGTAACGAAACAAACCCCCTCCATAGGAAATGCATTAGACTATACTTTGCAGGCTCGTAAATCTGTTTCTACTGGAGATACGGGGATGTCCTTTGAGTATGTTATAGTCCAATTTGTCCCCCATCTAACCATACTACAAATAATGAGCTACGACAAACAAGGGCCGAGTAATTAAGCTAAACGTAAACAAACAACCCGTCCATAGGAAATGCATTAGACTATATTTTGCAGGCCCATAACTCTGTGTCTACTAGAGATACGGGGATGTCCTTAGGATACGTTATAGTCCAAATTGTCCCCCATCTAACCATACTAAAAACTTTGCGCTACGACAAATAGGGGCCGAGTACTTAAGCAAAACGTAACGAAACAAACCCCCTCCATAGGAAATGCATTAGACTATACTTTGCAGGCTCGTAAATCTGTTTCTACTGGAGATACGGGGATGTCCTTTGAGTATGTTATAGTCCAATTTGTCCCCCATCTAACCATACTACAAATAATGAGCTACGACAAACAAGGGCCGAGTAATTAAGCTAAACGTAAACAAACAACCCGTCCATAGGAAATGCATTAGACTATATTTTGCAGGCCCATAACTCTGTGTCTACTAGAGATACGGGGATGTCCTTAGGATATGTTATAGTCCAAATTGTCCCCCCTCTAACCATACTAAAAACTTTGGGCTACGACAAATAGGGGCCGAGTACTTAAGCAAAACGTAACGAAACAAACCCCCTCCATAGGAAATGCATTAGACTATACTTTGCAGGCTCGTAAATCTGTTTCTACTGGAGATACGGGGATGTCCTTTGAGTATGTTATAGTCCAATTTGTCCCCCATCTAACCATACTACAAATAATGAGCTACGACAAACAAGGGCCGAGTAATTAAGCTAAACGTAAACAAACAACCCGTCCATAGGAAATGCAGTAGACTATATTTTGCAGGCCCATAACTCTGTGTCTACTAGAGATACGGGGATGTCCTTAGGATATGTTATAGTCCAAATTGTCCCCCATCTAACCATACTAAAAACTTTGGGCTACGAGAAACAGGGGCCGAGTACTTAAGCAAAACGTAACGAAACAAACCCCCTCCATAGGAAATGCATTAGACTATACTTTGCAGGCTCGTAAATCTGTTTCTACTGGAGATACGGGGATGTCCTTTGAGTATGTTATAGTCCAATTTGTCCCCCATCTAACCATACTACAAATAATGAGCTACGACAAACAAGGGCCGAGTAATTAAGCTAAACGTAAACAAACAACCCGTCCATAGGAAATGCATTAGACTATATTTTGCAGGCCCATAACTCTGTGTCTACTAGAGATACGGGGATGTCCTTAGGATACGTTATAGTCCAAATTGTCCCCCATCTAACCATACTAAAAACTTTGGGCTACGACAAATAGGGGCCGAGTACTTAAGCAAAACGTAACGAAACAAACCCCCTCCATAGGAAATGCATTAGACTATACTTTGCAGGCTCGTAAATCTGTTTCTACTGGAGATACGGGGATGTCCTTTGAGTATGTTATAGTCCAATTTGTCCCCCATCTAACCATACTACAAATAATGAGCTACGACAAACAAGGGCCGAGTAATTAAGCTAAACGTAAACAAAAAACCCGTCCATAGGAAATGCAGTAGACTATATTTTGCAGGCCCATAACTCTGTGTCTACTAGAGATACGGGGATGTCCTTAGGATATGTTATAGTCCAAATTGTCCCCCATCTAACCATACTAAAAACTTTGGGCTACGAGAAACAGGGGCCGAGTACTTAAGCAAAACGTAACGAAACAAACCCCCTCCATAGGAAATGCATTAGACTATACTTTGCAGGCTCGTAAATCTGTTTCTACTGGAGATACGGGGATGTCCTTTGAGTATGTTATAGTCCAATTTGTCCCCCATCTAACCATACTACAAATAATGAGCTACGACAAATAGGGGCCGAGTACTTAAGCAAAACGTAACGAAACAAACCCCCTCCATAGGAAATGCATTAGACTATAATTTGCAGGCTCGTAAATCTGTTTCTACTGGAGATACGGGGATGTCCTTTGAGTATGTTATAGTCCAATTTGTCCCCCATCTAACCATACTACAAATAATGAGCTACGACAAACAAGGGCCGAGTAATTAAGCTAAACGTAAACAAAAAACCCGTCCATAGGAAATGCAGTAGACTATATTTTGCAGGCCCATAACTCTGTGTCTACTAGAGATACGGGGATGTCCTTAGGATATGTTATAGTCCAAATTGTCCCCCATCTAACCATACTAAAAACTTTGGGCTACGAGAAACAGGGGCCGAGTACTTAAGCAAAACGTAACGAAACAAACCCCCTCCATAGGAAATGCATTAGACTATACTTTGCAGGCTCGTAAATCTGTTTCTACTGGAGATACGGGGATGTCCTTTGAGTATGTTATAGTCCAATTTGTCCCCCATCTAACCATACTACAAATAATGAGCTACGACAAACAAGGGCCGAGTAATTAAGCTAAACGTAAACAAAAAACCCGTCCATAGGAAATGCAGTAGACTATATTTTGCAGGCCCATAACTCTGTGTCTACTAGAGATACGGGGATGTCCTTAGGATATGTTATAGTCCAAATTGTCCCCCCTCTAACCATACTAAAAACTTTGGGCTACGACAAATAGGGGCCGAGTACTTAAGCAAAACGTAACGAAACAAACCCCCTCCATAGGAAATGCATTAGACTATACTTTGCAGGCTCGTAAATCTGTTTCTACTGGAGATACGGGGATGTCCTTTGAGTATGTTATAGTCCAATTTGTCCCCCATCTAACCATACTACAAATAATGAGCTACGACAAACAAGGGCCGAGTAATTAAGCTAAACGTAAACAAACAACCCGTCCATAGGAAATGCAGTAGACTATATTTTGCAGGCCCATAACTCTGTGTCTACTAGAGATACGGGGATGTCCTTAGGATATGTTATAGTCCAAATTGTCCCCCATCTAACCATACTAAAAACTTTGGGCTACGAGAAACAGGGGCCGAGTACTTAAGCAAAACGTAACGAAACAAACCCCCTCCATAGGAAATGCATTAGACTATACTTTGCAGGCTCGTAAATCTGTTTCTACTGGAGATACGGGGATGTCCTTTGAGTATGTTATAGTCCAATTTGTCCCCCATCTAACCATACTACAAATAATGAGCTACGACAAACAAGGGCCGAGTAATTAAGCTAAACGTAAACAAACAACCCGTCCATAGGAAATGCATTAGACTATATTTTGCAGGCCCATAACTCTGTGTCTACTAGAGATACGGGGATGTCCTTAGGATACGTTATAGTCCAAATTGTCCCCCATCTAACCATACTAAAAACTTTGCGCTACGACAAATAGGGGCCGAGTACTTAAGCAAAACGTAACGAAACAAACCCCCTCCATAGGAAATGCATTAGACTATACTTTGCAGGCTCGTAAATCTGTTTCTACTGGAGATACGGGGATGTCCTTTGAGTATGTTATAGTCCAATTTGTCCCCCATCTAACCATACTACAAATAATGAGCTACGACAAACAAGGGCCGAGTAATTAAGCTAAACGTAAACAAACAACCCGTCCATAGGAAATGCATTAGACTATATTTTGCAGGCCCATAACTCTGTGTCTACTAGAGATACGGGGATGTCCTTAGGATATGTTATAGTCCAAATTGTCCCCCCTCTAACCATACTAAAAACTTTGGGCTACGACAAATAGGGGCCGAGTACTTAAGCAAAACGTAACGAAACAAACCCCCTCCATAGGAAATGCATTAGACTATACTTTGCAGGCTCGTAAATCTGTTTCTACTGGAGATACGGGGATGTCCTTTGAGTATGTTATAGTCCAATTTGTCCCCCATCTAACCATACTACAAATAATGAGCTACGACAAACAAGGGCCGAGTAATTAAGCTAAACGTAAACAAACAACCCGTCCATAGGAAATGCAGTAGACTATATTTTGCAGGCCCATAACTCTGTGTCTACTAGAGATACGGGGATGTCCTTAGGATATGTTATAGTCCAAATTGTCCCCCATCTAACCATACTAAAAACTTTGGGCTACGAGAAACAGGGGCCGAGTACTTAAGCAAAACGTAACGAAACAAACCCCCTCCATAGGAAATGCATTAGACTATACTTTGCAGGCTCGTAAATCTGTTTCTACTGGAGATACGGGGATGTCCTTTGAGTATGTTATAGTCCAATTTGTCCCCCATCTAACCATACTACAAATAATGAGCTACAACAAACAAGGGCCGAGTAATTAAGCTAAACGTAAACAAACAACCCGTCCATAGGAAATGCATTAGACTATATTTTGCAGGCCCATAACTCTGTGTCTACTAGAGATACGGGGATGTCCTTAGGATACGTTATAGTCCAAATTGTCCCCCATCTAACCATACTAAAAACTTTGGGCTACGACAAATAGGGGCCGAGTACTTAAGCAAAACGTAACGAAACAAACCCCCTCCATAGGAAATGCATTAGACTATACTTTGCAGGCTCGTAAATCTGTTTCTACTGGAGATACGGGGATGTCCTTTGAGTATGTTATAGTCCAATTTGTCCCCCATCTAACCATACTACAAATAATGAGCTACGACAAACAAGGGCCGAGTAATTAAGCTAAACGTAAACAAAAAACCCGTCCATAGGAAATGCAGTAGACTATATTTTGCAGGCCCATAACTCTGTGTCTACTAGAGATACGGGGATGTCCTTAGGATATGTTATAGTCCAAATTGTCCCCCATCTAACCATTCTAAAAACTTTGGGCTACGAGAAACAGGGGCCGAGTACTTAAGCAAAACGTAACGAAACAAACCCCCTCCATAGGAAATGCATTAGACTATACTTTGCAGGCTCGTAAATCTGTTTCTACTGGAGATACGGGGATGTCCTTTGAGTATGTTATAGTCCAATTTGTCCCCCATCTAACCATACTACAAATAATGAGCTACGACAAATAGGGGCCGAGTACTTAAGCAAAACGTAACGAAACAAACCCCCTCCATAGGAAATGCATTAGACTATAATTTGCAGGCTCGTAAATCTGTTTCTACTGGAGATACGGGGATGTCCTTTGAGTATGTTATAGTCCAATTTGTCCCCCATCTAACCATACTACAAATAATGAGCTACGACAAACAAGGGCCGAGTAATTAAGCTAAACGTAAACAAAAAACCCGTCCATAGGAAATGCAGTAGACTATATTTTGCAGGCCCATAACTCTGTGTCTACTAGAGATACGGGGATGTCCTTAGGATATGTTATAGTCCAAATTGTCCCCCATCTAACCATACTAAAAACTTTGGGCTACGAGAAACAGGGGCCGAGTACTTAAGCAAAACGTAACGAAACAAACCCCCTCCATAGGAAATGCATTAGACTATACTTTGCAGGCTCGTAAATCTGTTTCTACTGGAGATACGGGGATGTCCTTTGAGTATGTTATAGTCCAATTTGTCCCCCATCTAACCATACTACAAATAATGAGCTACGACAAACAAGGGCCGAGTAATTAAGCTAAACGTAAACAAACAACCCGTCCATAGGAAATGCAGTAGACTATATTTTGCAGGCCCATAACTCTGTGTCTACTAGAGATACGGGGATGTCCTTAGGATATGTTATAGTCCAAATTGTCCCATATCTAACCATACTAAAAACTTTGGGCTACGAGAAACAGGGGCCGAGTACTTAAGCAAAACGTAACGAAACAAACCCCCTCCATAGGAAATGCATTAGACTATACTTTGCAGGCTCGTAAATCTGTTTCTACTGGAGATACGGGGATGTCCTTTGAGTATGTTATAGTCCAATTTGTCCCCCATCTAACCATACTACAAATAATGAGCTACGACAAACAAGGGCCGAGTAATTAAGCTAAACGTAAACAAACAACCCGTCCATAGGAAATGCATTAGACTATATTTTGCAGGCCCATAACTCTGTGTCTACTAGAGATACGGGGATGTCCTTAGGATACGTTATAGTCCAAATTGTCCCCCATCTAACCATACTAAAAACTTTGGGCTACGACAAATAGGGGCCGAGTACTTAAGCAAAACGTAACGAAACAAACCCCCTCCATAGGAAATGCATTAGACTATACTTTGCAGGCTCGTAAATCTGTTTCTACTGGAGATACGGGGATGTCCTTTGAGTATGTTATAGTCCAATTTGTCCCCCATCTAACCATACTACAAATAATGAGCTACGACAAACAAGGGCCGAGTAATTAAGCTAAACGTAAACAAACAACCCGTCCATAGGAAATGCAGTAGACTATATTTTGCAGGCCCATAACTCTGTGTCTACTAGAGATACGGGGATGTCCTTAGGATATGTTATAGTCCAAATTGTCCCCCATCTAACCATACTAAAAACTTTGGGCTACGAGAAACAGGGGCCGAGTACTTAAGCAAAACGTAACGAAACAAACCCCCTCCATAGGAAATGCATTAGACTATACTTTGCAGGCTCGTAAATCTGTTTCTACTGGAGATACGGGGATGTCCTTTGAGTATGTTATAGTCCAATTTGTCCCCCATCTAACCATACTACAAATAATGAGCTACGACAAACAAGGGCCGAGTAATTAAGCTAAACGTAAACAAACAACCCGTCCATAGGAAATGCATTAGACTATATTTTGCAGGCCCATAACTCTGTGTCTACTAGAGATACGGGGATGTCCTTAGGATACGTTATAGTCCAAATTGTCCCCCATCTAACCATACTAAAAACTTTGGGCTACGACAAATAGGGGCCGAGTACTTAAGCAAAACGTAACGAAACAAACCCCCTCCATAGGAAATGCATTAGACTATACTTTGCAGGCTCGTAAATCTGTTTCTACTGGAGATACGGGGATGTCCTTTGAGTATGTTATAGTCCAATTTGTCCCCCATCTAACCATACTACAAATAATGAGCTACGACAAATAGGGGCCGAGTACTTAAGCAAAACGTAACGAAACAAACCCCCTCCATAGGAAATGCATTAGACTATAATTTGCAGGCTCGTAAATCTGTTTCTACTGGAGATACGGGGATGTCCTTTGAGTATGTTATAGTCCAATTTGTCCCCCATCTAACCATACTACAAATAATGAGCTACGACAAACAAGGGCCGAGTAATTAAGCTAAACGTAAACAAAAAACCCGTCCATAGGAAATGCAGTAGACTATATTTTGCAAGCCCATAACTCTGTGTCTACTAGAGATACGGGGATGTCCTTAGGATATGTTATAGTCCAAATTGTCCCCCATCTAACCATACTAAAAACTTTGGGCTACGAGAAACAGGGGCCGAGTACTTAAGCAAAACGTAACGAAACAAACCCCCTCCATAGGAAATGCATTAGACTATACTTTGCAGGCTCGTAAATCTGTTTCTACTGGAGATACGGGGATGTCCTTTGAGTATGTTATAGTCCAATTTGTCCCCCATCTAACCATACTACAAATAATGAGCTACGACAAACAAGGGCCGAGTAATTAAGCTAAACGTAAACAAAAAACCCGTCCATAGGAAATGCAGTAGACTATATTTTGCAGGCCCATAACTCTGTGTCTACTAGAGATACGGGGATGTCCTTAGGATATGTTATAGTCCAAATTGTCCCCCATCTAACCATACTAAAAACTTTGGGCTACGAGAAACAGGGGCCGAGTACTTAAGCAAAACGTAACGAAACAAACCCCCTCCATAGGAAATGCATTAGACTATAATTTGCAGGCTCGTAAATCTGTTTCTACTGGAGATACGGGGATGTCCTTTGAGTATGTTATAGTCCAATTTGTCCCCCATCTAACCATACTACAAATAATGAGCTACGACAAACAAGGGCCGAGTAATTAAGCTAAACGTAAACAAAAAACCCGTCCATAGGAAATGCAGTAGACTATATTTTGCAGGCCCATAACTCTGTGTCTACTAGAGATACGGGGATGTCCTTAGGATATGTTATAGTCCAAATTGTCCCCCATCTAACCATACTAAAAACTTTGGGCTACGAGAAACAGGGGCCGAGTACTTAAGCAAAACGTAACGAAACAAACCCCCTCCATAGGAAATGCATTAGACTATACTTTGCAGGCTCGTAAATCTGTTTCTACTGGAGATACGGGGATGTCCTTTGAGTATGTTATAGTCCAATTTCTCCCCCATCTAACCATACTACAAATAATGAGCTACGACAAATAGGGGCCGAGTACTTAAGCAAAACGTAACGAAACAAACCCCCTCCATAGGAAATGCATTAGACTATAATTTGCAGGCTCGTAAATCTGTTTCTACTGGAGATACGGGGATGTCCTTTGAGTATGTTATAGTCCAATTTGTCCCCCATCTAACCATACTACAAATAATGAGCTACGACAAACAAGGGCCGAGTAATTAAGCTAAACGTAAACAAAAAACCCGTCCATAGGAAATGCAGTAGACTATATTTTGCAGGCCCATAACTCTGTGTCTACTAGAGATACGGGGATGTCCTTAGGATATGTTATAGTCCAAATTGTCCCCCATCTAACCATACTAAAAACTTTGGGCTACGAGAAACAGGGGCCGAGTACTTAAGCAAAACGTAACGAAACAAACCCCCTCCATAGGAAATGCATTAGACTATATTTTGCAGGCTCGTAAATCTGTTTCTACTGGAGATACGGGGATGTCCTTTGAGTATGTTATAGTCCAATTTGTCCCCCATCTAACCATACTACAAATAATGAGCTACGACAAACAAGGGCCGAGTAATTAAGCTAAACGTAAACAAAAAACCCGTCCATAGGAAATGCAGTAGACTATATTTTGCAGGCCCATAACTCTGTGTCTACTAGAGATACGGGGATGTCCTTAGGATATGTTATAGTCCAAATTGTCCCCCATCTAACCATACTAAAAACTTTGGGCTACGAGAAACAGGGGCCGAGTACTTAAGCAAAACGTAACGAAACAAACCCCCTCCATAGGAAATGCATTAGACTATACTTTGCAGGCTCGTAAATCTGTTTCTACTGGAGATACGGGGATGTCCTTTGAGTATGTTATAGTCCAATTTGTCCCCCATCTAACCATACTACAAATAATGAGCTACGACAAATAGGGGCCGAGTACTTAAGCAAAACGTAACGAAACAAACCCCCTCCATAGGAAATGCATTAGACTATAATTTGCAGGCTCGTAAATCTGTTTCTACTGGAGATACGGGGATGTCCTTTGAGTATGTTATAGTCCAATTTGTCCCCCATCTAACCATACTACAAATAATGAGCTACGACAAACAAGGGCCGAGTAATTAAGCTAAACGTAAACAAAAAACCCGTCCATAGGAAATGCAGTAGACTATATTTTGCAAGCCCATAACTCTGTGTCTACTAGAGATACGGGGATGTCCTTAGGATATGTTATAGTCCAAATTGTCCCCCATCTAACCATACTAAAAACTTTGGGCTACGAGAAACAGGGGCCGAGTACTTAAGCAAAACGTAACGAAACAAACCCCCTCCATAGGAAATGCATTAGACTATACTTTGCAGGCTCGTAAATCTGTTTCTACTGGAGATACGGGGATGTCCTTTGAGTATGTTATAGTCCAATTTGTCCCCCATCTAACCATACTACAAATAATGAGCTACGACAAACAAGGGCCGAGTAATTAAGCTAAACGTAAACAAAAAACCCGTCCATAGGAAATGCAGTAGACTATATTTTGCAGGCCCATAACTCTGTGTCTACTAGAGATACGGGGATGTCCTTAGGATATGTTATAGTCCAAATTGTCCCCCATCTAACCATACTAAAAACTTTGGGCTACGAGAAACAGGGGCCGAGTACTTAAGCAAAACGTAACGAAACAAACCCCCTCCATAGGAAATGCATTAGACTATAATTTGCAGGCTCGTAAATCTGTTTCTACTGGAGATACGGGGATGTCCTTTGAGTATGTTATAGTCCAATTTGTCCCCCATCTAACCATACTACAAATAATGAGCTACGACAAACAAGGGCCGAGTAATTAAGCTAAACGTAAACAAACAACCCGTCCATAGGAAATGCATTAGACTATATTTTGCAGGCCCATAACTCTGTGTCTACTAGAGATACGGGGATGTCCTTAGGATACGTTATAGTCCAAATTGTCCCCCATCTAACCATACTAAAAACTTTGGGCTACGACAAATAGGGGCCGAGTACTTAAGCAAAACGTAACGAAACAAACCCCCTCCATAGGAAATGCATTAGACTATACTTTGCAGGCTCGTAAATCTGTTTCTACTGGAGATACGGGGATGTCCTTTGAGTATGTTATAGTCCAATTTGTCCCCCATCTAACCATACTACAAATAATGAGCTACGACAAACAAGGGCCGAGTAATTAAGCTAAACGTAAACAAACAACCCGTCCATAGGAAATGCAGTAGACTATATTTTGCAGGCCCATAACTCTGTGTCTACTAGAGATACGGGGATGTCCTTAGGATATGTTATAGTCCAAATTGTCCCCCATCTAACCATACTAAAAACTTTGGGCTACGAGAAACAGGGGCCGAGTACTTAAGCAAAACGTAACGAAACAAACCCCCTCCATAGGAAATGCATTAGACTATACTTTGCAGGCTCGTAAATCTGTTTCTACTGGAGATACGGGGATGTCCTTTGAGTATGTTATAGTCCAATTTGTCCCCCATCTAACCATACTACAAATAATGAGCTACGACAAACAAGGGCCGAGTAATTAAGCTAAACGTAAACAAACAACCCGTCCATAGGAAATGCATTAGACTATATTTTGCAGGCCCATAACTCTGTGTCTACTAGAGATACGGGGATGTCCTTAGGATACGTTATAGTCCAAATTGTCCCCCATCTAACCATACTAAAAACTTTGGGCTACGACAAATAGGGGCCGAGTACTTAAGCAAAACGTAACGAAACAAACCCCCTCCATAGGAAATGCATTAGACTATACTTTGCAGGCTCGTAAATCTGTTTCTACTGGAGATACGGGGATGTCCTTTGAGTATGTTATAGTCCAATTTGTCCCCCATCTAACCATACTACAAATAATGAGCTACGACAAATAGGGGCCGAGTACTTAAGCAAAACGTAACGAAACAAACCCCCTCCATAGGAAATGCATTAGACTATAATTTGCAGGCTCGTAAATCTGTTTCTACTGGAGATACGGGGATGTCCTTTGAGTATGTTATAGTCCAATTTGTCCCCCATCTAACCATACTACAAATAATGAGCTACGACAAACAAGGGCCGAGTAATTAAGCTAAACGTAAACAAAAAACCCGTCCATAGGAAATGCAGTAGACTATATTTTGCAAGCCCATAACTCTGTGTCTACTAGAGATACGGGGATGTCCTTAGGATATGTTATAGTCCAAATTGTCCCCCATCTAACCATACTAAAAACTTTGGGCTACGAGAAACAGGGGCCGAGTACTTAAGCAAAACGTAACGAAACAAACCCCCTCCATAGGAAATGCATTAGACTATACTTTGCAGGCTCGTAAATCTGTTTCTACTGGAGATACGGGGATGTCCTTTGAGTATGTTATAGTCCAATTTGTCCCCCATCTAACCATACTACAAATAATGAGCTACGACAAACAAGGGCCGAGTAATTAAGCTAAACGTAAACAAAAAACCCGTCCATAGGAAATGCAGTAGACTATATTTTGCAGGCCCATAACTCTGTGTCTACTAGAGATACGGGGATGTCCTTAGGATATGTTATAGTCCAAATTGTCCCCCATCTAACCATACTAAAAACTTTGGGCTACGAGAAACAGGGGCCGAGTACTTAAGCAAAACGTAACGAAACAAACCCCCTCCATAGGAAATGCATTAGACTATAATTTGCAGGCTCGTAAATCTGTTTCTACTGGAGATACGGGGATGTCCTTTGAGTATGTTATAGTCCAATTTGTCCCCCATCTAACCATACTACAAATAATGAGCTACGACAAACAAGGGCCGAGTAATTAAGCTAAACGTAAACAAAAAACCCGTCCATAGGAAATGCAGTAGACTATATTTTGCAGGCCCATAACTCTGTGTCTACTAGAGATACGGGGATGTCCTTAGGATATGTTATAGTCCAAATTGTCCCCCATCTAACCATACTAAAAACTTTGGGCTACGAGAAACAGGGGCCGAGTACTTAAGCAAAACGTAACGAAACAAACCCCCTCCATAGGAAATGCATTAGACTATACTTTGCAGGCTCGTAAATCTGTTTCTACTGGAGATACGGGGATGTCCTTTGAGTATGTTATAGTCCAATTTCTCCCCCATCTAACCATACTACAAATAATGAGCTACGACAAATAGGGGCCGAGTACTTAAGCAAAACGTAACGAAACAAACCCCCTCCATAGGAAATGCATTAGACTATAATTTGCAGGCTCGTAAATCTGTTTCTACTGGAGATACGGGGATGTCCTTTGAGTATGTTATAGTCCAATTTGTCCCCCATCTAACCATACTACAAATAATGAGCTACGACAAACAAGGGCCGAGTAATTAAGCTAAACGTAAACAAAAAACCCGTCCATAGGAAATGCAGTAGACTATATTTTGCAGGCCCATAACTCTGTGTCTACTAGAGATACGGGGATGTCCTTAGGATATGTTATAGTCCAAATTGTCCCCCATCTAACCATACTAAAAACTTTGGGCTACGAGAAACAGGGGCCGAGTACTTAAGCAAAACGTAACGAAACAAACCCCCTCCATAGGAAATGCATTAGACTATATTTTGCAGGCTCGTAAATCTGTTTCTACTGGAGATACGGGGATGTCCTTTGAGTATGTTATAGTCCAATTTGTCCCCCATCTAACCATACTACAAATAATGAGCTACGACAAACAAGGGCCGAGTAATTAAGCTAAACGTAAACAAAAAACCCGTCCATAGGAAATGCAGTAGACTATATTTTGCAGGCCCATAACTCTGTGTCTACTAGAGATACGGGGATGTCCTTAGGATATGTTATAGTCCAAATTGTCCCCCATCTAACCATACTAAAAACTTTGGGCTACGAGAAACAGGGGCCGAGTACTTAAGCAAAACGTAACGAAACAAACCCCCTCCATAGGAAATGCATTAGACTATACTTTGCAGGCTCGTAAATCTGTTTCTACTGGAGATACGGGGATGTCCTTTGAGTATGTTATAGTCCAATTTGTCCCCCATCTAACCATACTACAAATAATGAGCTACGACAAATAGGGGCCGAGTACTTAAGCAAAACGTAACGAAACAAACCCCCTCCATAGGAAATGCATTAGACTATAATTTGCAGGCTCGTAAATCTGTTTCTACTGGAGATACGGGGATGTCCTTTGAGTATGTTATAGTCCAATTTGTCCCCCATCTAACCATACTACAAATAATGAGCTACGACAAACAAGGGCCGAGTAATTAAGCTAAACGTAAACAAAAAACCCGTCCATAGGAAATGCAGTAGACTATATTTTGCAAGCCCATAACTCTGTGTCTACTAGAGATACGGGGATGTCCTTAGGATATGTTATAGTCCAAATTGTCCCCCATCTAACCATACTAAAAACTTTGGGCTACGAGAAACAGGGGCCGAGTACTTAAGCAAAACGTAACGAAACAAACCCCCTCCATAGGAAATGCATTAGACTATACTTTGCAGGCTCGTAAATCTGTTTCTACTGGAGATACGGGGATGTCCTTTGAGTATGTTATAGTCCAATTTGTCCCCCATCTAACCATACTACAAATAATGAGCTACGACAAACAAGGGCCGAGTAATTAAGCTAAACGTAAACAAAAAACCCGTCCATAGGAAATGCAGTAGACTATATTTTGCAGGCCCATAACTCTGTGTCTACTAGAGATACGGGGATGTCCTTAGGATATGTTATAGTCCAAATTGTCCCCCATCTAACCATACTAAAAACTTTGGGCTACGAGAAACAGGGGCCGAGTACTTAAGCAAAACGTAACGAAACAAACCCCCTCCATAGGAAATGCATTAGACTATAATTTGCAGGCTCGTAAATCTGTTTCTACTGGAGATACGGGGATGTCCTTTGAGTATGTTATAGTCCAATTTGTCCCCCATCTAACCATACTACAAATAATGAGCTACGACAAACAAGGGCCGAGTAATTAAGCTAAACGTAAACAAAAAACCCGTCCATAGGAAATGCAGTAGACTATATTTTGCAGGCCCATAACTCTGTGTCTACTAGAGATACGGGGATGTCCTTAGGATATGTTATAGTCCAAATTGTCCCCCATCTAACCATACTAAAAACTTTGGGCTACGAGAAACAGGGGCCGAGTACTTAAGCAAAACGTAACGAAACAAACCCCCTCCATAGGAAATGCATTAGACTATACTTTGCAGGCTCGTAAATCTGTTTCTACTGGAGATACGGGGATGTCCTTTGAGTATGTTATAGTCCAATTTCTCCCCCATCTAACCATACTACAAATAATGAGCTACGACAAATAGGGGCCGAGTACTTAAGCAAAACGTAACGAAACAAACCCCCTCCATAGGAAATGCATTAGACTATAATTTGCAGGCTCGTAAATCTGTTTCTACTGGAGATACGGGGATGTCCTTTGAGTATGTTATAGTCCAATTTGTCCCCCATCTAACCATACTACAAATAATGAGCTACGACAAACAAGGGCCGAGTAATTAAGCTAAACGTAAACAAAAAACCCGTCCATAGGAAATGCAGTAGACTATATTTTGCAGGCCCATAACTCTGTGTCTACTAGAGATACGGGGATGTCCTTAGGATATGTTATAGTCCAAATTGTCCCCCATCTAACCATACTAAAAACTTTGGGCTACGAGAAACAGGGGCCGAGTACTTAAGCAAAACGTAACGAAACAAACCCCCTCCATAGGAAATGCATTAGACTATATTTTGCAGGCTCGTAAATCTGTTTCTACTGGAGATACGGGGATGTCCTTTGAGTATGTTATAGTCCAATTTGTCCCCCATCTAACCATACTACAAATAATGAGCTACGACAAACAAGGGCCGAGTAATTAAGCTAAACGTAAACAAAAAACCCGTCCATAGGAAATGCAGTAGACTATATTTTGCAGGCCCATAACTCTGTGTCTACTAGAGATACGGGGATGTCCTTAGGATATGTTATAGTCCAAATTGTCCCCCATCTAACCATACTAAAAACTTTGGGCTACGACAAACAGGGGCCGAGTACTTAAGCAAAACGTAACGAAACAAACCCCCTCCATAGGAAATGCATTAGACTATACTTTGCAGGCTCGTAAATCTGTTTCTACTGGAGATACGGGGATGTCCTTTGAGTATGTTATAGTCCAATTTGTCCCCCATCTAACCATACTACAAATAATGAGCTACGACAAACAAGGGCCGAGTAATTAAGCTAAACGTAAACAAACAACCCGTCCATAGGAAATGCAGTAGACTATATTTTGCATGCCCATAACTCTGTGTCTACTAGAGATACGGGGATGTCCTTAGGATATGTTATAGTCCAAATTGTCCTCCATCTAACCATACTAAAAACTTTGGGCTACGAGAAACAGGGGCCGAGTACTTAAGCAAAACGTAACGAAACAAACCCCCTCCATAGGAAATGCATTAGACTATACTTTGCAGGCTCGTAAATCTGTTTCTACTGGAGATACGGGGATGTCCTTTGAGTATGTTATAGTCCAATTTGTCCCCCATCTAACCATACTACAAATAATGAGCTACGACAAACAAGGGCCGAGTAATTAAGCTAAACGTAAACAAAAAACCCGTCCATAGGAAATGCAGTAGACTATATTTTGCAGGCCCATAACTCTGTGTCTACTAGAGATACGGGGATGTCCTTAGGATATGTTATAGTCCAAATTGTCCCCCATCTAACCATACTAAAAACTTTGGGCTACGACAAACAGGGGCCGAGTACTTAAGCAAAACGTAACGAAACAAACCCCCTCCATAGGAAATGCATTAGACTATACTTTGCAGGCTCGTAAATCTGTTTCTACTGGAGATACGGGGATGTCCTTTGAGTATGTTATAGTCCAATTTGTCCCCCATCTAACCATACTACAAATAATGAGCTACGACAAACAAGGGCCGAGTAATTAAGCTAAACGTAAACAAACAACCCGTCCATAGGAAATGCAGTAGACTATATTTTGCAGGCCCATAACTCTGTGTCTACTAGAGATACGGGGATGTCCTTAGGATATGTTATAGTCCAAATTGTCCTCCATCTAACCATACTAAAAACTTTGGGCTACGACAAACAGGGGCCGAGTACTTAAGCAAAACGTAACGAAACAAACCCCCTCCATAGGAAATGCATTAGACTATAGTTTGCAGGCTCGTAACTCTGTTTCTATTGGAGATACGGGGATGTCCTTTGAGTATGTTATAGTCCAATTTGTCCCCCATCTAACCATACTACAAATAATGAGCTACGACAAACAAGGGCCGAGTAATTAAGCTAAACGTAAACAAACAACCCGTCCATAGGAAATGCAGTAGACTATATTTTGCAGGCCCATAACTCTGTGTCTACTAGAGATACGGGGATGTCCTTAGGATATGTTATAGTCCAAATTGTCCCCCATCTAACCATACTAAAAACTTTGGGCTACGAGAAACAGGGGCCGAGTACTTAAGCAAAACGTAACGAAACAAACCCCCTCCATAGGAAATGCATTAGACTATACTTTGCAGGCTCGTAAATCTGTTTCTACTGGAGATACGGGGATGTCCTTTGAGTATGTTATAGTCCAATTTGTCCCCCATCTAACCATACTACAAATAATGAGCTACGACAAACAAGGGCCGAGTAATTAAGCTAAACGTAAACAAACAACCCGTCCATAGGAAATGCATTAGACTATATTTTGCAGGCCCATAACTCTGTGTCTACTAGAGATACGGGGATGTCCTTAGGATATGTTATAGTCCAAATTGTCCCCCATCTAACCATACTAAAAACTTTGGGCTACGACAAATAGGGGCCGAGTACTTAAGCAAAACGTAACGAAACAAACCCCCTCCATAGGAAATGCATTAGACTATACTTTGCAGGCTCGTAAATCTGTTTCTACTGGAGATACGGGGATGTCCTTTGAGTATGTTATAGTCCAATTTGTCCCCCATCTAACCATACTACAAATAATGAGCTACGACAAACAAGGGCCAAGTAATTAAGCTAAACGTAAACAAAAAACCCGTCCATAGGAAATGCAGTAGACTATATTTTGCAGGCCCATAACTCTGTGTCTACTAGAGATACGGGGATGTCCTTAGGATATGTTATAGTCCAAATTGTCCCCCATCTAACCATACTAAAAACTTTGGGCTACGAGAAACAGGGGCCGAGTACTTAAGCAAAACGTAACGAAACAAACCCCCTCCATAGGAAATGCATTAGACTATACTTTGCAGGCTCGTAAATCTGTTTCTACTGGAGATACGGGGATGTCCTTTGAGTATGTTATAGTCCAATTTGTCCCCCATCTAACCATACTACAAATAATGAGCTACGACAAACAAGGGCCGAGTAATTAAGCTAAACGTAAACAAAAAACCCGTCCATAGGAAATGCAGTAGACTATATTTTGCAGGCCCATAACTCTGTGTCTACTAGAGATACGGGGATGTCCTTAGGATATGTTATAGTCCAAATTGTCCCCCATCTAACCATACTAAAAACTTTGGGCTACGACAAACAGGGGCCGAGTACTTAAGCAAAACGTAACGAAACAAACCCCCTCCATAGGAAATGCATTAGACTATACTTTGCAGGCTCGTAAATCTGTTTCTACTGGAGATACGGGGATGTCCTTTGAGTATGTTATAGTCCAATTTGTCCCCCATCTAACCATACTACAAATAATGAGCTACGACAAACAAGGGCCGAGTAATTAAGCTAAACGTAAACAAACAACCCGTCCATAGGAAATGCAGTAGACTATATTTTGCATGCCCATAACTCTGTGTCTACTAGAGATACGGGGATGTCCTTAGGATATGTTATAGTCCAAATTGTCCTCCATCTAACCATACTAAAAACTTTGGGCTACGAGAAACAGGGGCCGAGTACTTAAGCAAAACGTAACGAAACAAACCCCCTCCATAGGAAATGCATTAGACTATACTTTGCAGGCTCGTAAATCTGTTTCTACTGGAGATACGGGGATGTCCTTTGAGTATGTTATAGTCCAATTTGTCCCCCATCTAACCATACTACAAATAATGAGCTACGACAAACAAGGGCCGAGTAATTAAGCTAAACGTAAACAAAAAACCCGTCCATAGGAAATGCAGTAGACTATATTTTGCAGGCCCATAACTCTGTGTCTACTAGAGATACGGGGATGTCCTTAGGATATGTTATAGTCCAAATTGTCCCCCATCTAACCATACTAAAAACTTTGGGCTACGACAAACAGGGGCCGAGTACTTAAGCAAAACGTAACGAAACAAACCCCCTCCATAGGAAATGCATTAGACTATACTTTGCAGGCTCGTAAATCTGTTTCTACTGGAGATACGGGGATGTCCTTTGAGTATGTTATAGTCCAATTTGTCCCCCATCTAACCATACTACAAATAATGAGCTACGACAAACAAGGGCCGAGTAATTAAGCTAAACGTAAACAAACAACCCGTCCATAGGAAATGCAGTAGACTATATTTTGCAGGCCCATAACTCTGTGTCTACTAGAGATACGGGGATGTCCTTAGGATATGTTATAGTCCAAATTGTCCTCCATCTAACCATACTAAAAACTTTGGGCTACGACAAACAGGGGCCGAGTACTTAAGCAAAACGTAACGAAACAAACCCCCTCCATAGGAAATGCATTAGACTATAGTTTGCAGGCTCGTAACTCTGTTTCTATTGGAGATACGGGGATGTCCTTTGAGTATGTTATAGTCCAATTTGTCCCCCATCTAACCATACTACAAATAATGAGCTACGACAAACAAGGGCCGAGTAATTAAGCTAAACGTAAACAAACAACCCGTCCATAGGAAATGCAGTAGACTATATTTTGCATGCCCATAACTCTGTGTCTACTAGAGATACGGGGATGTCCTTAGGATATGTTATAGTCCAAATTGTCCTCCATCTAACCATACTAAAAACTTTGGGCTACGAGAAACAGGGGCCGAGTACTTAAGCAAAACGTAACGAAACAAACCCCCTCCATAGGAAATGCATTAGACTATACTTTGCAGGCTCGTAAATCTGTTTCTACTGGAGATACGGGGATGTCCTTTGAGTATGTTATAGTCCAATTTGTCCCCCATCTAACCATACTACAAATAATGAGCTACGACAAACAAGGGCCGAGTAATTAAGCTAAACGTAAACAAAAAACCCGTCCATAGGAAATGCAGTAGACTATATTTTGCAGGCCCATAACTCTGTGTCTACTAGAGATACGGGGATGTCCTTAGGATATGTTATAGTCCAAATTGTCCCCCATCTAACCATACTAAAAACTTTGGGCTACGACAAACAGGGGCCGAGTACTTAAGCAAAACGTAACGAAACAAACCCCCTCCATAGGAAATGCATTAGACTATACTTTGCAGGCTCGTAAATCTGTTTCTACTGGAGATACGGGGATGTCCTTTGAGTATGTTATAGTCCAATTTGTCCCCCATCTAACCATACTACAAATAATGAGCTACGACAAACAAGGGCCGAGTAATTAAGCTAAACGTAAACAAAAAACCCGTCCATAGGAAATGCAGTAGACTATATTTTGCAGGCCCATAACTCTGTGTCTACTAGAGATACGGGGATGTCCTTAGGATATGTTATAGTCCAAATTGTCCCCCATCTAACCATACTAAAAACTTTGGGCTACGACAAACAGGGGCCGAGTACTTAAGCAAAACGTAACGAAACAAACCCCCTCCATAGGAAATGCATTAGACTATACTTTGCAGGCTCGTAAATCTGTTTCTACTGGAGATACGGGGATGTCCTTTGAGTATGTTATAGTCCAATTTGTCCCCCATCTAACCATACTACAAATAATGAGCTACGACAAACAAGGGCCGAGTAATTAAGCTAAACGTAAACAAACAACCCGTCCATAGGAAATGCAGTAGACTATATTTTGCATGCCCATAACTCTGTGTCTACTAGAGATACGGGGATGTCCTTAGGATATGTTATAGTCCAAATTGTCCTCCATCTAACCATACTAAAAACTTTGGGCTACGAGAAACAGGGGCCGAGTACTTAAGCAAAACGTAACGAAACAAACCCCCTCCATAGGAAATGCATTAGACTATACTTTGCAGGCTCGTAAATCTGTTTCTACTGGAGATACGGGGATGTCCTTTGAGTATGTTATAGTCCAATTTGTCCCCCATCTAACCATACTACAAATAATGAGCTACGACAAACAAGGGCCGAGTAATTAAGCTAAACGTAAACAAAAAACCCGTCCATAGGAAATGCAGTAGACTATATTTTGCAGGCCCATAACTCTGTGTCTACTAGAGATACGGGGATGTCCTTAGGATATGTTATAGTCCAAATTGTCCCCCATCTAACCATACTAAAAACTTTGGGCTACGACAAACAGGGGCCGAGTACTTAAGCAAAACGTAACGAAACAAACCCCCTCCATAGGAAATGCATTAGACTATACTTTGCAGGCTCGTAAATCTGTTTCTACTGGAGATACGGGGATGTCCTTTGAGTATGTTATAGTCCAATTTGTCCCCCATCTAACCATACTACAAATAATGAGCTACGACAAACAAGGGCCGAGTAATTAAGCTAAACGTAAACAAACAACCCGTCCATAGGAAATGCAGTAGACTATATTTTGCAGGCCCATAACTCTGTGTCTACTAGAGATACGGGGATGTCCTTAGGATATGTTATAGTCCAAATTGTCCTCCATCTAACCATACTAAAAACTTTGGGCTACGACAAACAGGGGCCGAGTACTTAAGCAAAACGTAACGAAACAAACCCCCTCCATAGGAAATGCATTAGACTATAGTTTGCAGGCTCGTAACTCTGTTTCTATTGGAGATACGGGGATGTCCTTTGAGTATGTTATAGTCCAATTTGTCCCCCATCTAACCATACTACAAATAATGAGCTACGACAAACAAGGGCCGAGTAATTAAGCTAAACGTAAACAAACAACCCGTCCATAGGAAATGCAGTAGACTATATTTTGCATGCCCATAACTCTGTGTCTACTAGAGATACGGGGATGTCCTTAGGATATGTTATAGTCCAAATTGTCCTCCATCTAACCATACTAAAAACTTTGGGCTACGAGAAACAGGGGCCGAGTACTTAAGCAAAACGTAACGAAACAAACCCCCTCCATAGGAAATGCATTAGACTATACTTTGCAGGCTCGTAAATCTGTTTCTACTGGAGATACGGGGATGTCCTTTGAGTATGTTATAGTCCAATTTGTCCCCCATCTAACCATACTACAAATAATGAGCTACGACAAACAAGGGCCGAGTAATTAAGCTAAACGTAAACAAAAAACCCGTCCATAGGAAATGCAGTAGACTATATTTTGCAGGCCCATAACTCTGTGTCTACTAGAGATACGGGGATGTCCTTAGGATATGTTATAGTCCAAATTGTCCCCCATCTAACCATACTAAAAACTTTGGGCTACGACAAACAGGGGCCGAGTACTTAAGCAAAACGTAACGAAACAAACCCCCTCCATAGGAAATGCATTAGACTATACTTTGCAGGCTCGTAAATCTGTTTCTACTGGAGATACGGGGATGTCCTTTGAGTATGTTATAGTCCAATTTGTCCCCCATCTAACCATACTACAAATAATGAGCTACGACAAACAAGGGCCGAGTAATTAAGCTAAACGTAAACAAACAACCCGTCCATAGGAAATGCAGTAGACTATATTTTGCAGGCCCATAACTCTGTGTCTACTAGAGATACGGGGATGTCCTTAGGATATGTTATAGTCCAAATTGTCCTCCATCTAACCATACTAAAAACTTTGGGCTACGACAAACAGGGGCCGAGTACTTAAGCAAAACGTAACGAAACAAACCCCCTCCATAGGAAATGCATTAGACTATAGTTTGCAGGCTCGTAACTCTGTTTCTATTGGAGATACGGGGATGTCCTTTGAGTATGTTATAGTCCAATTTGTCCCCCATCTAACCATACTACAAATAATGAGCTACGACAAACAAGGGCCGAGTAATTAAGCTAAACGTAAACAAACAACCCGTCCATAGGAAATGCAGTAGACTATATTTTGCAGGCCCATAACTCTGTGTCTACTAGAGATACGGGGATGTCCTTAGGATATGTTATAGTCCAAATTGTCCCCCATCTAACCATACTAAAAACTTTGGGCTACGAGAAACAGGGGCCGAGTACTTAAGCAAAACGTAACGAAACAAACCCCCTCCATAGGAAATGCATTAGACTATACTTTGCAGGCTCGTAAATCTGTTTCTACTGGAGATACGGGGATGTCCTTTGAGTATGTTATAGTCCAATTTGTCCCCCATCTAACCATACTACAAATAATGAGCTACGACAAACAAGGGCCGAGTAATTAAGCTAAACGTAAACAAACAACCCGTCCATAGGAAATGCATTAGACTATATTTTGCAGGCCCATAACTCTGTGTCTACTAGAGATACGGGGATGTCCTTAGGATATGTTATAGTCCAAATTGTCCCCCATCTAACCATACTAAAAACTTTGGGCTACGACAAATAGGGGCCGAGTACTTAAGCAAAACGTAACGAAACAAACCCCCTCCATAGGAAATGCATTAGACTATACTTTGCAGGCTCGTAAATCTGTTTCTACTGGAGATACGGGGATGTCCTTTGAGTATGTTATAGTCCAATTTGTCCCCCATCTAACCATACTACAAATAATGAGCTACGACAAACAAGGGCCGAGTAATTAAGCTAAACGTAAACAAAAAACCCGTCCATAGGAAATGCAGTAGACTATATTTTGCAGGCCCATAACTCTGTGTCTACTAGAGATACGGGGATGTCCTTAGGATATGTTATAGTCCAAATTGTCCCCCATCTAACCATACTAAAAACTTTGGGCTACGACAAACAGGGGCCGAGTACTTAAGCAAAACGTAACGAAACAAACCCCCTCCATAGGAAATGCATTAGACTATACTTTGCAGGCTCGTAACTCTGTTTCTATTGGAGATACGGGGATGTCCTTTGAGTATGTTATAGTCCAATTTGTCCCCCATCTAACCATACTACAAATAATGAGCGACGACAAACAAGGGCCGAGTAATTAAGCTAAACGTAAACAAACAACCCGTCCATAGGAAATGCAGTAGACTATATTTTGCAGGCCCATAACTCTGTGTCTACTAGAGATACGGGGATGTCCTTAGGATATGTTATAGTCCAAATTGTCCCCCATCTAACCATATTAAAAACTTTGGGCTACGACAAACAGGGGCCGAGTACTTAAGCAAAACGTAACGAAACAAACCCCCTCCATAGGAAATGCATTAGACTATACTTTGCAGGCTCGTAAATCTGTTTCTACTGGAGATACGGGGATGTCCTTTGAGTATGTTATAGTCCAATTTGTATCCCATCTAACCATACTACAAATAATGAGCTACGACAAACAAGGGCCGAGTAATTAAGCTAAACGTAAACAAACAACCCGTCCATAGGAAATGCATTAGACTATATTTTGCAGGCCCATAACTCTGTGTCTACTAGAGATACGGGGATGTCCTTAGGATAAGTTATAGTCCAAATTGTCCCCCATCTAACCATACTAAAAACTTTGGGCTACGACAAACAGGGGCCGAGTACTTAAGCAAAACGTAACGAAACAAACCCCCTCCATAGGAAATGCATTAGACTATACTTTGCAGGCTCGTAAATCTGTTTCTACTGGAGATACGGGGATGTCCTTTGAGTATGTTATAGTCCAATTTGTCCCCCATCTAACCATACTACAAATAATGAGCTACGACAAACAAGGGCCGAGTAATTAAGCTAAACGTAAACAAACAACCCGTCCATAGGAAATGCAGTAGACTATATTTTGCATGCCCATAACTCTGTGTCTACTAGAGATACGGGGATGTCCTTAGGATATGTTATAGTCCAAATTGTCCTCCATCTAACCATACTAAAAACTTTGGGCTACGAGAAACAGGGGCCGAGTACTTAAGCAAAACGTAACGAAACAAACCCCCTCCATAGGAAATGCATTAGACTATACTTTGCAGGCTCGTAAATCTGTTTCTACTGGAGATACGGGGATGTCCTTTGAGTATGTTATAGTCCAATTTGTCCCCCATCTAACCATACTACAAATAATGAGCTACGACAAACAAGGGCCGAGTAATTAAGCTAAACGTAAACAAAAAACCCGTCCATAGGAAATGCAGTAGACTATATTTTGCAGGCCCATAACTCTGTGTCTACTAGAGATACGGGGATGTCCTTAGGATATGTTATAGTCCAAATTGTCCCCCATCTAACCATACTAAAAACTTTGGGCTACGACAAACAGGGGCCGAGTACTTAAGCAAAACGTAACGAAACAAACCCCCTCCATAGGAAATGCATTAGACTATACTTTGCAGGCTCGTAAATCTGTTTCTACTGGAGATACGGGGATGTCCTTTGAGTATGTTATAGTCCAATTTGTCCCCCATCTAACCATACTACAAATAATGAGCTACGACAAACAAGGGCCGAGTAATTAAGCTAAACGTAAACAAACAACCCGTCCATAGGAAATGCAGTAGACTATATTTTGCAGGCCCATAACTCTGTGTCTACTAGAGATACGGGGATGTCCTTAGGATATGTTATAGTCCAAATTGTCCTCCATCTAACCATACTAAAAACTTTGGGCTACGACAAACAGGGGCCGAGTACTTAAGCAAAACGTAACGAAACAAACCCCCTCCATAGGAAATGCATTAGACTATAGTTTGCAGGCTCGTAACTCTGTTTCTATTGGAGATACGGGGATGTCCTTTGAGTATGTTATAGTCCAATTTGTCCCCCATCTAACCATACTACAAATAATGAGCTACGACAAACAAGGGCCGAGTAATTAAGCTAAACGTAAACAAACAACCCGTCCATAGGAAATGCAGTAGACTATATTTTGCAGGCCCATAACTCTGTGTCTACTAGAGATACGGGGATGTCCTTAGGATATGTTATAGTCCAAATTGTCCCCCATCTAACCATACTAAAAACTTTGGGCTACGAGAAACAGGGGCCGAGTACTTAAGCAAAACGTAACGAAACAAACCCCCTCCATAGGAAATGCATTAGACTATACTTTGCAGGCTCGTAAATCTGTTTCTACTGGAGATACGGGGATGTCCTTTGAGTGTGTTATAGTCCAATTTGTCCCCCATCTAACCATACTACAAATAATGAGCTACGACAAACAAGGGCCGAGTAATTAAGCTAAACGTAAACAAACAACCCGTCCATAGGAAATGCATTAGACTATATTTTGCAGGCCCATAACTCTGTGTCTACTAGAGATACGGGGATGTCCTTAGGATATGTTATAGTCCAAATTGTCCCCCATCTAACCATACTAAAAACTTTGGGCTACGACAAATAGGGGCCGAGTACTTAAGCAAAACGTAACGAAACAAACCCCCTCCATAGGAAATGCATTAGACTATACTTTGCAGGCTCGTAAATCTGTTTCTACTGGAGATACGGGGATGTCCTTTGAGTATGTTATAGTCCAATTTGTCCCCCATCTAACCATACTACAAATAATGAGCTACGACAAACAAGGGCCGAGTAATTAAGCTAAACGTAAACAAAAAACCCGTCCATAGGAAATGCAGTAGACTATATTTTGCAGGCCCATAACTCTGTGTCTACTAGAGATACGGGGATGTCCTTAGGATATGTTATAGTCCAAATTGTCCCCCATCTAACCATACTAAAAACTTTGGGCTACGACAAACAGGGGCCGAGTACTTAAGCAAAACGTAACGAAACAAACCCCCTCCATAGGAAATGCATTAGACTATACTTTGCAGGCTCGTAAGTCTGTTTCTATTGGAGATACGGGGATGTCCTTTGAGTATGTTATAGTCCAATTTGTCCCCCATCTAACCATACTACAAATAATGAGCGACGACAAACAAGGGCCGAGTAATTAAGCTAAACGTAAACAAACAACCCGTCCATAGGAAATGCAGTAGACTATATTTTGCAGGCCCATAACTCTGTGTCTACTAGAGATACGGGGATGTCCTTAGGATATGTTATAGTCCAAATTGTCCCCCATCTAACCATATTAAAAACTTTGGGCTACGACAAACAGGGGCCGAGTACTTAAGCAAAACGTAACGAAACAAACCCCCTCCATAGGAAATGCATTAGACTATACTTTGCAGGCTCGTAAATCTGTTTCTACTGGAGATACGGGGATGTCCTTTGAGTATGTTATAGTCCAATTTGTCCCCCATCTAACCATACTACAAATAATGAGCTACGACAAACAAGGGCCGAGTAATTAAGCTAAACGTAAACAAACAACCCGTCCATAGGAAATGCATTAGACTATATTTTGCAGGCCCATAACTCTGTGTCTACTAGAGATACGGGGATGTCCTTAGGATAAGTTATAGTCCAAATTGTCCCCCATCTAACCATACTAAAAACTTTGGGCTACGACAAACAGGGGCCGAGTACTTAAGCAAAACGTAACGAAACAAACCCCCTCCATAGGAAATGCATTAGACTATACTTTGCAGGCTCGTAAATCTGTTTCTACTGGTGATACGGGGATGTCCTTTGAGTATGTTATAGTCCAATTTGTCCCCCATCTAACCATACTACAAATAATGAGCTACGACAAACAAGGGCCGAGTAATTAAGCTAAACGTAAACAAACAACCCGTCCATAGGAAATGCATTAGACTATATTTTGCAGGCCCATAACTCTGTGTCTACTAGAGATACGGGGATGTCCTTAGGATATGTTATAGTCCAAATTGTCCCCCATCTAACCATACTAAAAACTTTGGGCTACGACAAATAGGGGCCGAGTACTTAAGCAAAACGTAACGAAACAAACCCCCTCCATAGGAAATGCATTAGACTATACTTTGCAGGCTCGTAAATCTGTTTCTACTGGAGATACGGGGATGTCCTTTGAGTATGTTATAGTCCAATTTGTCCCCCATCTAACCATACTACAAATAATGAGCTACGACAAACAAGGGCCGAGTAATTAAGCTAAACGTAAACAAAAAACCCGTCCATAGGAAATGCAGTAGACTATATTTTGCAGGCCCATAACTCTGTGTCTACTAGAGATACGGGGATGTCCTTAGGATATGTTATAGTCCAAATTGTCCCCCATCTAACCATACTAAAAACTTTGGGCTACGACAAACAGGGGCCGAGTACTTAAGCAAAACGTAACGAAACAAACCCCCTCCATAGGAAATGCATTAGACTATACTTTGCAGGCTCGTAAGTCTGTTTCTATTGGAGATACGGGGATGTCCTTTGAGTATGTTATAGTCCAATTTGTCCCCCATCTAACCATACTACAAATAATGAGCGACGACAAACAAGGGCCGAGTAATTAAGCTAAACGTAAACAAACAACCCGTCCATAGGAAATGCAGTAGACTATATTTTGCAGGCCCATAACTCTGTGTCTACTAGAGATACGGGGATGTCCTTAGGATATGTTATAGTCCAAATTGTCCCCCATCTAACCATATTAAAAACTTTGGGCTACGACAAACAGGGGCCGAGTACTTAAGCAAAACGTAACGAAACAAACCCCCTCCATAGGAAATGCATTAGACTATACTTTGCAGGCTCGTAAATCTGTTTCTACTGGAGATACGGGGATGTCCTTTGAGTATGTTATAGTCCAATTTGTCCCCCATCTAACCATACTACAAATAATGAGCTACGACAAACAAGGGCCGAGTAATTAAGCTAAACGTAAACAAACAACCCGTCCATAGGAAATGCATTAGACTATATTTTGCAGGCCCATAACTCTGTGTCTACTAGAGATACGGGGATGTCCTTAGGATAAGTTATAGTCCAAATTGTCCCCCATCTAACCATACTAAAAACTTTGGGCTACGACAAACAGGGGCCGAGTACTTAAGCAAAACGTAACGAAACAAACCCCCTCCATAGGAAATGCATTAGACTATACTTTGCAGGCTCGTAAATCTGTTTCTACTGGTGATACGGGGATGTCCTTTGAGTATGTTATAGTCCAATTTGTCCCCCATCTAACCATACTACAAATAATGAGCTACGACAAACAAGGGCCGAGTAATTAAGCTAAACGTAAACAAACAACCCGTCCATAGGAAATGCATTAGACTATATTTTGCAGGCCCATAACTCTGTGTCTACTAGAGATACGGGGATGTCCTTAGGATATGTTATAGTCCAAATTGTCCCCCATCTAACCATACTAAAAACTTTGGGCTACGACAAACAGGGGCCGAGCACTTAAGCAAAACGTAACGAAACAAACCCCCTCCATAGGAAATGCATTAGACTATACTTTGCAGGCTCGTAAATCTGTTTCTACTGGAGATACGGGGATGTCCTTTGAGTATGTTATAGTCCAATTTGTCCCCCATCTAACCATACTACAAATAATGAGCTACGACAAACAAGGGCCGAGTAATTAAGCTAAACGTAAACAAACAACCCGTCCATAGGAAATGCAGTAGACTATATTTTGCAGGCCCATAACTCTGTGTCTACTAGAGATACGGGGATGTCCTTAGGATATGTTATAGTCCAAATTGTCCCCCATCTAACCATACTAAAAACTTTGGGCTACGACAAACAGGGGCCGAGTACTTAAGCAAAACGTAACGAAACAAACCCCCTCCATAGGAAATGCATTAGACTATAGTTTGCAGGCTCGTAACTCTGTTTCTATTGGAGATACGGGGATGTCCTTTGAGTATGTTATAGTCCAATTTGTCCCCCATCTAACCATACTACAAATAATGAGCTACGACAAACAAGGGCCGAGTAATTAAGCTAAACGTAAACAAACAACCCGTCCATAGGAAATGCAGTAGACTATATTTTGCAGGCCCATAACTCTGTGTCTACTAGAGATACGGGGATGTCCTTAGGATATGTTATAGTCCAAATTGTCCCCCATCTAACCATACTAAAAACTTTGGGCTACGACAAACAGGGGCCGAGTACTTAAGCAAAACGTAACGAAACAAACCCCCTCCATAGGAAATGCATTAGACTATACTTTGCAGGCTCGTAAATCTGTTTCTACTGGAGATACGGGGATGTCCTTTGAGTATGTTATAGTCCAATTTGTCCCCCATCTAACCATACTACAAATAATGAGCTACGACAAACAAGGGCCGAGTAATTAAGCTAAACGTAAACAAACAACCCGTCCATAGGAAATGCAGTAGACTATATTTTGCAGGCCCATAACTCTGTGTCTACTAGAGATACGGGGATGTCCTTAGGATATGTTATAGTCCAAATTGTCCTCCATCTAACCATACTAAAAACTTTGGGCTACGACAAACAGGGGCCGAGTACTTAAGCAAAACGTAACGAAACAAACCCCCTCCATAGGAAATGCATTAGACTATAGTTTGCAGGCTCGTAACTCTGTTTCTATTGGAGATACGGGGATGTCCTTTGAGTATGTTATAGTCCAATTTGTCCCCCATCTAACCATACTACAAATAATGAGCTACGACAAACAAGGGCCGAGTAATTAAGCTAAACGTAAACAAACAACCCGTCCATAGGAAATGCAGTAGACTATATTTTGCAGGCCCATAACTCTGTGTCTACTAGAGATACGGGGATGTCCTTAGGATATGTTATAGTCCAAATTGTCCCCCATCTAACCATACTAAAAACTTTGGGCTACGAGAAACAGGGGCCGAGTACTTAAGCAAAACGTAACGAAACAAACCCCCTCCATAGGAAATGCATTAGACTATACTTTGCAGGCTCGTAAATCTGTTTCTACTGGAGATACGGGGATGTCCTTTGAGTATGTTATAGTCCAATTTGTCCCCCATCTAACCATACTACAAATAATGAGCTACGACAAACAAGGGCCGAGTAATTAAGCTAAACGTAAACAAAAAACCCGTCCATAGGAAATGCAGTAGACTATATTTTGCAGGCCCATAACTCTGTGTCTACTAGAGATACGGGGATGTCCTTAGGATATGTTATAGTCCAAATTGTCCCCCATCTAAAAATACTAAAAACTTTGGGCTACGACAAACAGGGGCCGAGTACTTAAGCAAAACGTAACGAAACAAACCCCCTCCATAGGAAATGCATTAGACTATACTTTGCAGGCTCGTAAATCTGTTTCTACTGGAGATACGGGGATGTCCTTTGAGTATGTTATAGTCCAATTTGTCCCCCATCTAACCATACTACAAATAATGAGCTACGACAAACAAGGGCCGAGTAATTAAGCTAAACGTAAACAAACAACCCGTCCATAGGAAATGCAGTAGACTATATTTTGCAGGCCCATAACTCTGTGTCTACTAGAGATACGGGGATGTCCTTAGGATATGTTATAGTCCAAATTGTCCTCCATCTAACCATACTAAAAACTTTGGGCTACGACAAACAGGGGCCGAGTACTTAAGCAAAACGTAACGAAACAAACCCCCTCCATAGGAAATGCATTAGACTATAGTTTGCAGGCTCGTAACTCTGTTTCTATTGGAGATACGGGGATGTCCTTTGAGTATGTTATAGTCCAATTTGTCCCCCATCTAACCATACTACAAATAATGAGCTACGACAAACAAGGGCCGAGTAATTAAGCTAAACGTAAACAAACAACCCGTCCATAGGAAATGCAGTAGACTATATTTTGCAGGCCCATAACTCTGTGTCTACTAGAGATACGGGGATGTCCTTAGGATATGTTATAGTCCAAATTGTCCCCCATCTAACCATACTAAAAACTTTGGGCTACGAGAAACAGGGGCCGAGTACTTAAGCAAAACGTAACGAAACAAACCCCCTCCATAGGAAATGCATTAGACTATACTTTGCAGGCTCGTAAATCTGTTTCTACTGGAGATACGGGGATGTCCTTTGAGTATGTTATAGTCCAATTTGTCCCCCATCTAACCATACTACAAATAATGAGCTACGACAAACAAGGGCCGAGTAATTAAGCTAAACGTAAACAAACAACCCGTCCATAGGAAATGCATTAGACTATATTTTGCAGGCCCATAACTCTGTGTCTACTAGAGATACGGGGATGTCCTTAGGATATGTTATAGTCCAAATTGTCCCCCATCTAACCATACTAAAAACTTTGGGCTACGACAAATAGGGGCCGAGTACTTAAGCAAAACGTAACGAAACAAACCCCCTCCATAGGAAATGCATTAGACTATACTTTGCAGGCTCGTAAATCTGTTTCTACTGGAGATACGGGGATGTCCTTTGAGTATGTTATAGTCCAATTTGTCCCCCATCTAACCATACTACAAATAATGAGCTACGACAAACAAGGGCCGAGTAATTAAGCTAAACGTAAACAAAAAACCCGTCCATAGGAAATGCAGTAGACTATATTTTGCAGGCCCATAACTCTGTGTCTACTAGAGATACGGGGATGTCCTTAGGATATGTTATAGTCCAAATTGTCCCCCATCTAACCATACTAAAAACTTTGGGCTACGACAAACAGGGGCCGAGTACTTAAGCAAAACGTAACGAAACAAACCCCCTCCATAGGAAATGCATTAGACTATACTTTGCAGGCTCGTAAATCTGTTTCTACTGGAGATACGGGGATGTCCTTTGAGTATGTTATAGTCCAATTTGTCCCCCATCTAACCATACTACAAATAATGAGCGACGACAAACAAGGGCCGAGTAATTAAGCTAAACGTAAACAAAAAACCCGTCCATAGGAAATGCAGTAGACTATATTTTGCAGACCCATAACTCTGTGTCTACTAGAGATACGGGGATGTCCTTAGGATATGTTATAGTCCAAATTGTCCTCCATCTAACCATACTAAAAACTTTGGGCTACGACAAACAGGGGCCGAGTACTTAAGCAAAACGTAACGAAACAAACCCCCTCAATAGGAAATGCATTAGACTATAGTTTGCAGGCTCGTAACTCTGTTTCTATTGGAGATACGGGGATGTCCTTTGAGTATGTTATAGTCCAATTTGTCCCCCATCTAACCATACTACAAATAATGAGCTACGACAAACAAGGGCCGAGTAATTAAGCTAAACGTAAACAAACAACCCGTCCATAGGAAATGCAGTAGACTATATTTTGCAGGCCCATAACTCTGTGTCTACTAGAGATACGGGGATGTCCTTAGGATATGTTATAGTCCAAATTGTCCCCCATCTAACCATTTTAAAAACTTTGGGCTACGACAAACAGGGGCCGAGTACTTAAGCAAAACGTAACGAAACAAACCCCCTCCATAGGAAATGCATTAGACTATACTTTGCAGGCTCGTAAATCTGTTTCTACTGGAGATACGGGGATGTCCTTTGAGTATGTTATAGTCCAATTTGTCCCCCATCTAACCATACTACAAATAATGAGCTACGACAAACAAGGGCCGAGTAATTAAGCTAAACGTAAACAAACAACCCGTCCATAGGAAATGCATTAGACTATATTTTGCAGGCCCATAACTCTGTGTCTACTAGAGATACGGGGATGTCCTTAGGATAAGTTATAGTCCAAATTGTCCCCCATCTAACCATACTAAAAACTTTGGGCTACGACAAACAGGGGCCGAGTACTTAAGCAAAACGTAACGAAACAAACCCCCTCCATAGGAAATGCATTAGACTATACTTTGCAGGCTCGTAAATCTGTTTCTACTGGTGATACGGGGATGTCCTTTGAGTATGTTATAGTCCAATTTGTCCCCCATCTAACCATACTACAAATAATGAGCTACGACAAACAAGGGCCGAGTAATTAAGCTAAACGTAAACAAACAACCCGTCCATAGGAAATGCATTAGACTATATTTTGCAGGCCCATAACTCTGTGTCTACTAGAGATACGGGGATGTCCTTAGGATATGTTATAGTCCAAATTGTCCCCCATCTAACCATACTAAAAACTTTGGGCTACGACAAACAGGGGCCGAGTACTTAAGCAAAACGTAACGAAACAAACCCCCTCCATAGGAAATGCATTAGACTATACTTTGCAGGCTCGTAAATCTGTTTCTACTGGAGATACGGGGATGTCCTTTGAGTATGTTATAGTCCAATTTGTCCCCCATCTAACCATACTACAAATAATGAGCTACGACAAACAAGGGCCGAGTAATTAAGCTAAACGTAAACAAACAACCCGTCCATAGGAAATGCATTAGACTATATTTTGCAGGCCCATAACTCTGTGTCTACTAGAGATACGGGGATGTCCTTAGGATAAGTTATAGTCCAAATTGTCCCCCATCTAACCATACTAAAAACTTTGGGCTACGACAAACAGGGGCCGAGTACTTAAGCAAAACGTAACGAAACAAACCCCCTCCATAGGAAATGCATTAGACTATACTTTGCAGGCTCGTAAATCTGTTTCTACTGGTGATACGGGGATGTCCTTTGAGTATGTTATAGTCCAATTTGTCCCCCATCTAACCATACTACAAATAATGAGCTACGACAAACAAGGGCCGAGTAATTAAGCTAAACGTAAACAAACAACCCGTCCATAGGAAATGCATTAGACTATATTTTGCAGGCCCATAACTCTGTGTCTACTAGAGATACGGGGATGTCCTTAGGATATGTTATAGTCCAAATTGTCCCCCATCTAACCATACTAAAAACTTTGGGCTACGACAAACAGGGGCCGAGTACTTAAGCAAAACGTAACGAAACAAACCCCCTCCATAGGAAATGCATTAGACTATACTTTGCAGGCTCGTAAATCTGTTTCTACTGGAGATACGGGGATGTCCTTTGAGTATGTTATAGTCCAATTTGTCCCCCATCTAACCATACTACAAATAATGAGCTACGACAAACAAGGGCCGAGTAATTAAGCTAAACGTAAACAAACAACCCGTCCATAGGAAATGCAGTAGACTATAATTTGCAGGCCCATAACTCTGTGTCTACTAGAGATACGGGGATGTCCTTAGGATATGTTATAGTCCAAATTGTCCCCCATCTAACCATACTAAAAACTTTGGGCTACGACAAACAGGGGCCGAGTACTTAAGCAAAACGTAACGAAACAAACCCCCTCCATAGGAAATGCATTAGACTATAGTTTGCAGGCTCGTAACTCTGTTTCTATTGGAGATACGGGGATGTCCTTTGAGTATGTTATAGTCCAATTTGTCCCCCATCTAACCATACTACAAATAATGAGCTACGACAAACAAGGGCCGAGTAATTAAGCTAAACGTAAACAAACAACCCGTCCATAGGAAATGCAGTAGACTATATTTTGCAGGCCCATAACTCTGTGTCTACTAGAGATACGGGGATGTCCTTAGGATATGTTATAGTCCAAATTGTCCCCCATCTAACCATACTAAAAACTTTGGGCTACGAGAAACAGGGGCCGAGTACTTAAGCAAAACGTAACGAAACAAACCCCCTCCATAGGAAATGCATTAGACTATACTTTGCAGGCTCGTAAATCTGTTTCTACTTTAGATACGGGGATGTCCTTTGAGTATGTTATAGTCCAATTTGTCCCCCATCTAACCATACTACAAATAATGAGCTACGACAAACAAGGGCCGAGTAATTAAGCTAAACGTAAACAAACAACCCGTCCATAGGAAATGCATTAGACTATATTTTGCAGGCCCATAACTCTGTGTCTACTAGAGATACGGGGATGTCCTTAGGATATGTTATAGTCCAAATTGTCCCCCATCTAACCATACTAAAAACTTTGGGCTACGACAAACAGGGGCCGAGTACTTAAGCAAAACGTAACGAAACAAACCCCCTCCATAGGAAATGCATTAGACTATACTTTGCAGGCTCGTAAATCTGTTTCTACTGGAGATACGGGGATGTCCTTTGAGTATGTTATAGTCCAATTTGTCCCCCATCTAACCATACTACAAATAATGAGCTACGACAAACAAGGGCCGAGTAATTAAGCTAAACGTAAACAAACAACCCGTCCATAGGAAATGCAGTAGACTATATTTTGCAGGCCCATAACTCTGTGTCTACTAGAGATACGGGGATGTCCTTAGGATATGTTATAGTCCAAATTGTCCCCCATCTAACCATACTAAAAACTTTGGGCTACGACAAACAGGGGCCGAGTACTTAAGCAAAACGTAACGAAACAAACCCCCTCCATAGGAAATGCATTAGACTATAGTTTGCAGGCTCGTAACTCTGTTTCTATTGGAGATACGGGGATGTCCTTTGAGTATGTTATAGTCCAATTTGTCCCCCATCTAACCATACTACAAATAATGAGCTACGACAAACAAGGGCCGAGTAATTAAGCTAAACGTAAACAAACAACCCGTCCATAGGAAATGCAGTAGACTATATTTTGCAGGCCCATAACTCTGTGTCTACTAGAGATACGGGGATGTCCTTAGGATATGTTATAGTCCAAATTGTCCCCCATCTAACCATACTAAAAACTTTGGGCTACGAGAAACAGGGGCCGAGTACTTAAGCAAAACGTAACGAAACAAACCCCCTCCATAGGAAATGCATTAGACTATACTTTGCAGGCTCGTAAATCTGTTTCTACTGGAGATACGGGGATGTCCTTTGAGTATGTTATAGTCCAATTTGTCCCCCATCTAACCATACTACAAATAATGAGCTACGACAAACAAGGGCCGAGTAATTAAGCTAAACGTAAACAAACAACCCGTCCATAGGAAATGCATTAGACTATATTTTGCAGGCCCATAACTCTGTGTCTACTAGAGATACGGGGATGTCCTTAGGATATGTTATAGTCCAAATTGTCCCCCATCTAACCATACTAAAAACTTTGGGCTACGACAAACAGGGGCCGAGTACTTAAGCAAAACGTAACGAAACAAACCCCCTCCATAGGAAATGCATTAGACTATACTTTGCAGGCTCGTAAATCTGTTTCTACTGGAGATACGGGGATGTCCTTTGAGTATGTTATAGTCCAATTTGTCCCCCATCTAACCATACTACAAATAATGAGCTACGACAAACAAGGGCCGAGTAATTAAGCTAAACGTAAACAAACAACCCGTCCATAGGAAATGCAGTAGACTATATTTTGCAGGCCCATAACTCTGTGTCTACTAGAGATACGGGGATGTCCTTAGGATATGTTATAGTCCAAATTGTCCCCCATCTAACCATACTAAAAACTTTGGGCTACGACAAACAGGGGCCGAGTACTTAAGCAAAACGTAACGAAACAAACCCCCTCCATAGGAAATGCATTAGACTATAGTTTGCAGGCTCGTAACTCTGTTTCTATTGGAGATACGGGGATGTCCTTTGAGTATGTTATAGTCCAATTTGTCCCCCATCTAACCATACTACAAATAATGAGCTACGACAAACAAGGGCCGAGTAATTAAGCTAAACGTAAACAAACAACCCGTCCATAGGAAATGCAGTAGACTATATTTTGCAGGCCCATAACTCTGTGTCTACTAGAGATACGGGGATGTCCTTAGGATATGTTATAGTCCAAATTGTCCCCCATCTAACCATACTAAAAACTTTGGGCTACGACAAACAGGGGCCGAGTACTTAAGCAAAACGTAACGAAACAAACCCCCTCCATAGGAAATGCATTAGACTATACTTTGCAGGCTCGTAAATCTGTTTCTACTGGAGATACGGGGATGTCCTTTGAGTATGTTATAGTCCAATTTGTCCCCCATCTAACCATACTACAAATAATGAGCTACGACAAACAAGGGCCGAGTAATTAAGCTAAACGTAAACAAACAACCCGTCCATAGGAAATGCATTAGACTATATTTTGCAGGCCCATAACTCTGTGTCTACTAGAGATACGGGGATGTCCTTAGGATATGTTATAGTCCAAATTGTCCCCCATCTAACCATACTAAAAACTTTGGGCTACGACAAGTAGGGGCCGAGTACTTAAGCAAAACGTAACGAAACAAACCCCCTCCATAGGAAATGCATTAGACTATACTTTGCAGGCTCGTAAATCTGTTTCTACTGGAGATACGGGGATGTCCTTTGAGTATGTTATAGTCCAATTTGTCCCCCATCTAACCATACTACAAATAATGAGCTACGACAAACAAGGGCCGAGTAATTAAGCTAAACGTAAACAAACAACCCGTCCATAGGAAATGCATTAGACTATATTTTGCAGGCCCATAACTCTGTGTCTACTAGAGATACGGGGATGTCCTTAGGATATGTTATAGTCCAAATTGTCCCCCATCTAACCATACTAAAAACTTTGGGCTACGACAAACAGGGGCCGAGTACTTAAGCAAAACGTAACGAAACAAACCCCCTCCATAGGAAATGCATTAGACTATACTTTGCAGGCTCGTAAATCTGTTTCTACTGGAGATACGGGGATGTCCTTTGAGTATGTTATAGTCCAATTTGTCCCCCATCTAACCATACTACAAATAATGAGCTACGACAAACAAGGGCCGAGTAATTAAGCTAAACGTAAACAAACAACCCGTCCATAGGAAATGCAGTAGACTATATTTTGCAGGCCCATAACTCTGTGTCTACTAGAGATACGGGGATGTCCTTAGGATATGTTATAGTCCAAATTGTCCCCCATCTAACCATACTAAAAACTTTGGGCTACGACAAACAGGGGCCGAGTACTTAAGCAAAACGTAACGAAACAAACCCCCTCCATAGGAAATGCATTAGACTATAGTTTGCAGGCTCGTAACTCTGTTTCTATTGGAGATACGGGGATGTCCTTTGAGTATGTTATAGTCCAATTTGTCCCCCATCTAACCATACTACAAATAATGAGCTACGACAAACAAGGGCCGAGTAATTAAGCTAAACGTAAACAAACAACCCGTCCATAGGAAATGCAGTAGACTATATTTTGCAGGCCCATAACTCTGTGTCTACTAGAGATACGGGGATGTCCTTAGGATATGTTATAGTCCAAATTGTCCCCCATCTAACCATACTAAAAACTTTGGGCTACGAGAAACAGGGGCCGAGTACTTAAGCAAAACGTAACGAAACAAACCCCCTCCATAGGAAATGCATTAGACTATACTTTGCAGGCTCGTAAATCTGTTTCTACTGGAGATACGGGGATGTCCTTTGAGTATGTTATAGTCCAATTTGTCCCCCATCTAACCATACTACAAATAATGAGCTACGACAAACAAGGGCCGAGTAATTAAGCTAAACGTAAACAAACAACCCGTCCATAGGAAATGCATTAGACTATATTTTGCAGGCCCATAACTCTGTGTCTACTAGAGATACGGGGATGTCCTTAGGATATGTTATAGTCCAAATTGTCCCCCATCTAACCATACTAAAAACTTTGGGCTACGACAAATAGGGGCCGAGTACTTAAGCAAAACGTAACGAAACAAACCCCCTCCATAGGAAATGCATTAGACTATACTTTGCAGGCTCGTAAATCTGTTTCTACTGGAGATACGGGGATGTCCTTTGAGTATGTTATAGTCCAATTTGTCCCCCATCTAACCACACTAAAAATAATGAGCTACGACAAACAGGGGCCGAGTAATTAAGCTAAACGTAAACAAACAACCCGTCCATAGGAAATGCATTAGACTATATTTTGCAGGCCCATATTTCTGTGTCTACTAGAGATACGGGGATGTCCTTAGGAAATGTTATAGTCCAAATTGTCTCCCATCTAACCATACTAAAAACATTGAGCTACGACAAACAAGGGCCGAGATATTAAGCAAAATGTTCGTCAACTTTGGTATCGTCTCACTTATTTTTATTATGTTACTTATGATTTTTGCACTAAACTTTGGAGGCTCATAACTCGCTCCCCATACAAGGATACTTTAAACTTGAGGCTACCTCAATATCGTCGTCAACTTATTTTTTGTCTCACTTATTGTTAGAAGGTTACTTTTGATTTTTGAAAATAAACTTTGCAGGCTCGTAACTCTGGTTCTACCAGAGATACGCGGATGTAAATAATGTGACCTTGACACAAATGTTCGGATAATTATAAAGGTCTTTGCATGTTCCAAGCAAAAGAAAAAACTTCGCGGTTTCGAACCTGTGGCCTTCCGGGAGTGAGGCGGATGCGATAACCGCTACACTAAAGATATGTTATTATTTTTAATCGAAAGAACAGGGTCAAGTAATTAAGCAATACGTGAACAAACAAACCCCTCCATAGAAAATGCATTAGACTATACTTTGCAGGCTCGTAACTCTGTTTCTACTGTAGATAAGGCGATGTCCTTTGAGTATGTTATATTCCAATTTGTCCCCCATCTAACCATACTAAAAACATTGAGCTACGACAAACAGGGGCCGAGTAATTAAGCTAAACGTAAACAAACAACCCGTCCAAAGGAAATGCATTAGACTATGCTTTGCAGGCCCATAACTCTGTGTCTACTAGAGATACGGGGATGTCCTTAGGATATGTTATAGTCCAAATTGTCCTTCATCTAACCATACTAAAAACTTTGGGCTACGACAAACAGGGGCCGAGTACTTAAGCAAAACGTAACGAAACAAACCCCCTCCATAGGAAATGCATTAGACTATACTTTGCAGGCTCGTAACTCTGTTTCTACTGGAGATACGGGGATGTCCTATGAGTATGTTATAGTCCAATTTGTCCCCCATCTAACCATACTAAAAATAATGAGCTACGACAAACAGGGGCCGAGTAATTAAGCTAAACGTAAACAAACAACCCGTCCATAGGAAATGCATTAGACTATATTTTGCAGGCCCATAACTCTGTGTCTACTAGAGATACGGGGATGTCCTTAGGAAATGTTATAGTACAAATTGTCCCCCATCTAACCATACTAAAAACATTGAGCTACGACAAACAGGGGCCGAGTACTTAAGCAAAACGTAACGAAACAAACCCCCTCCATAGGAAATGCATTAGACTATACTTTGCAGGCTCGTAACTCTGTTTCTACTGGAGATACGGGGATGTCCTATGAGAATGTTATAGTCCAATTTGTCCCCCATCTAACCATACTAAAAATAATGAGCTACGACAAACAGGGGCCGAGTAATTAAGCTAAACGTAAACAAACAACCCGTCCATAGGAAATGCATTAGACTATATTTTGCAGGCCCATAACTCTGTGTCTACTAGAGATACGGGGATGTCCTTAGGAAATGTTATAGTCCATATTGTCCCCCATCTAACCATACTAAAAACATTGAGCTACGACAAACAAGGGCCGAGACATTAAGCAAAATGTTCGTCAACTTTGGTATCGTCTCACTTATTTTTATTATGTTACTTATGATTTTTGCACTAAACTTTGGAGGCTCATAACTCTTGTTCTACAAGAGATACTGGGATCTCCTTTGGATAAGTTATAGTACTCTTTGCTCCCCATACAAGGATATTTTAAACTTGAGGCTACCTCAATATCGTCGTCAACTTATTTTTTGTCTCACTTATTGTTAGAAGGTTACTTTTGATTTTTGAAAATAAACTTTGCAGGCTCGTAACTTTGGTTCTACCAGAGATACGGGGATGTAAATAATGTGACCTTGACACAAATGTTCGGATAATTATAAAGGTCTTTGCATGTTCCAAGCAAAAGAAAAAACTTCGCAGTTTCGAACCTGTGTTCTTCCGGGAGTGAGGCGGATGCGATAACCGCTACACTAAAGATATGTTATTATTTTTAATCGAAAGAACAGGGTCAAGTAATTAAGCAATACGTGAACAAACAAACCCCTCCATAGAAAATGCATTAGACTATACTTTGCAGGCTCGTAACTCTGTTTCTACTGTAGATAAGGCGATGTCCTTTGAGTATGTTATATTCCAATTTGTCCCCCATCTAACCATACTAAAAACATTGAGCTACGAAAAACAGGGGCCGAGTAATTAAGCTAAACTTAAACAAACAACCCGTCCAAAGGAAATGCATTAGACTATGCTTTGCAGGCCCATAACTCTGTGTCTACTAGAGATACGGGGATGTCCTTAGGATATGTTATAGTCCAAATTGTCCTTCATCTAACCATACTAAAAACTTTGGGCTACGACAAACAGGGGCCGAGTACTTAAGCAAAACGTAACGAAACAAACCCCCTCCATAGGAAATGCATTAGACTATACTTTGCAGGCTCGTAACTCTGTTTCTACTGGAGATACGGGGATGTCCTATGAGAATGTTATAGTCCAATTTGTCCCCCATCTAACCATACTAAAAATAATGAGCTACGACAAACAGGGGCCGAGTAATTAAGCTAAACGTAAACAAACAACCCGTCCATAGGAAATGCATTAGACTATATTTTGCAGGCCCATAACTCTGTGTCTACTAGAGATACGGGGATGTCCTTAGGAAATGTTATAGTACAAATTGTCCCCCATCTAACCATACTAAAAACATTGAGCTACGACAAACAGGGGCCGAGTACTTAAGCAAAACGTAACGAAACAAACCCCCTCCATAGGAAATGCATTAGACTATACTTTGCAGGCTCGTAACTCTGTTTCTACTGGAGATACGGGGATGTCCTATGAGAATGTTATAGTCCAATTTGTCCCCCATCTAACCATACTAAAAATAATGAGCTACGACAAACAGGGGCCGAGTAATTAAGCTAAGCGTAAACAAACAACCCGTCCATAGGAAATGCATTAGACTATATTTTGCAGGCCCATAACTCTGTGTCTACTAGAGATACGGGGATGTCCTTAGGAAATGTTATAGTCCATATTGTCCCCCATCTAACCATACTAAAAACATTGAGCTACGACAAACAAGGGCCGAGACATTAAGCAAAATGTTCGTCAACTTTGGTATCGTCTCACTTATTTTTATTATGTTACTTATGATTTTTGCACTAAACTTTGGAGGCTCATAACTCTTGTTCTACAAGAGATACTGGGATCTCCTTTGGATAAGTTATAGTACTCTTTGCTCCCCATACAAGGATATTTTAAACTTGAGGCTACCTCAATATCGTCGTCAACTTATTTTTTGTCTCACTTATTGTTAGAAGGTTACTTTTGATTTTTGAAAATAAACTTTGCAGGCTCGTAACTCTGGTTCTACCAGAGATACGGGGATGTAAATAATGTGACCTTGACACAAATGTTCGGATAATTATAAAGGTCTTTGCATGTTCCAAGCAAAAGAAAAAACTTCGCAGTTTCGAACCTGTGTTCTTCCGGGAGTGAGGCGGATGCGATAACCGCTACACTAAAGATATGTTATTATTTTTAATCGAAAGAACAGGGTCAAGTAATTAAGCAATACGTGAACAAACAAACCCCTCCATAGAAAATGCATTAGACTATACTTTGCAGGCTCGTAACTCTGTTTCTACTGTAGATAAGGCGATGTCCTTTGAGTATGTTATATTCCAATTTGTCCCCCATCTAACCATACTAAAAACATTGAGCTACGAAAAACAGGGGCCGAGTAATTAAGCTAAACTTAAACAAACAACCCGTCCAAAGGAAATGCATTAGACTATGCTTTGCAGGCCCATAACTCTGTGTCTACTAGAGATACGGGGATGTCCTTAGGATATGTTATAGTCCAAATTGTCCTTCATCTAACCATACTAAAAACTTTGGGCTACGACAAACAGGGGCCGAGTACTTAAGCAAAACGTAACGAAACAAACCCCCTCCATAGGAAATGCATTAGACTATACTTTGCAGGCTCGTAACTCTGTTTCTACTGGAGATACGGGGATGTCCTATGAGTATGTTATAGTCCAATTTGTCCACCATCTAACCATACTAAAAATAATGAGCTACGACAAACAGGGGCCGAGTAATTAAGCTAAACGTAAACAAACAACTTGTCCATAGGAAATGCATTAGACTATATTTTGCAGGCCCATAACTCTGTGTCTACTAGAGATACGGGGATGTCCTTAGGATATGTTATAGTCCAAATTGTCCTTCATCTAACCATACTAAAAACTTTGGGCTACGACAAACAGGGGCCGAGTACTTAAGCAAAACGTAACGAAACAAACCCCCTCCATAGGAAATGCATTAGACTATACTTTGCAGGCTCGTAACTCTGTTTCTACTGGAGATACGGGGATGTCCTATGAGAATGTTATAGTCCAATTTGTCCCCCATCTAACCATACTAAAAATAATGAGCTACGACAAACAGGGGCCGAGTAATTAAGCTAAACGTAAACAAACAACCCGTCCATAGGAAATGCATTAGACTATATTTTGCAGGCCCATAACTCTGTGTCTACTAGAGATACGGGGATGTCCTTAGGAAATGTTATAGTCCATATTGTCCCTCATCTAACCATACTAAAAACATTGAGCTACGACAAACAAGGGCCGAGACATTAAGCAAAATGTTCGTCAACTTTGGTATCGTCTCACTTATTTTTATTATGTTACTTATGATTTTTGCACTAAACTTTGGAGGCTCATAACTCTTGTTCTACAAGAGATACTGGGATCTCCTTTGGATAAGTTATAGTACTCTTTGCTCCCCATACAAGGATATTTTAAACTTGAGGCTACCTCAATATCGTCGTCAACTTATTTTTTGTCTCACTTATTGTTAGAAGGTTACTTTTGATTTTTGAAAATAAACTTTGCAGGCTCGTAACTCTGGTTCTACCAGAGATACGGGGATGTAAATAATGTGACCTTGACACAAATGTTCGGATAATTATAAAGGTCTTTGCATGTTCCAAGCAAAAGAAAAAACTTCGCAGTTTCGAACCTGTGGCCTTCCGGGAGTGAGGCGGATGCGATAACCGCTACACTAAAGATATGTTATTATTTTTAATCGAAAGAACAGGGTCAAGTAATTAAGCAATACGTGAACAAACAAACCCCTCCATAGAAAATGCATTAGACTATACTTTGCAGGCTCGTAACTCTGTTTCTACTGTAGATAAGGCGATGTCCTTTGAGTATGTTATATTCCAATTTGTCCCCCATCTAACCATACTAAAAACATTGAGCTACGAAAAACAGGGGCCGAGTAATTAAGCTAAACTTAAACAAACAACCCGTCCAAAGAAAATGCATTAGACTTTGCTTTGCAGGCCCATAACTCTGTGTCTACTAGAGATACGGGGATGTCCTTAGGATATGTTATAGTCCAAATTGTCCTTCATCTAACCATACTAAAAACTTTGGGCTACGACAAACAGGGGCCGAGTACTTAAGCAAAACGTAACGAAACAAACCCCCTCCATAGGAAATGCATTAGACTATACTTTGCAGGCTCGTAACTCTGTTTCTACTGGAGATACGGGGATGTCCTATGAGTATGTTATAGTCCAATTTGTCCACCATCTAACCATACTAAAAATAATGAGCTACGACAAACAGGGGCCGAGTAATTAAGCTAAAAGTAAACAAACAACTTGTCCATAGGAAATGCATTAGACTATATTTTGCAGGCCCATAACTCTGTGTCTACTAGAGATACGGGGATGTCCTTAGGATATGTTATAGTCCAAATTGTCCTTCATCTAACCATACTAAAAACTTTGGGCTACGACAAACAGGGGCCGAGTACTTAAGCAAAACGTAACGAAACAAACCCCCTCCATAGGAAATGCATTAGACTATACTTTGCAGGCTCGTAACTCTGTTTCTACTGGAGATACGGGGATGTCCTATGAGAATGTTATAGTCCAATTTGTCCCCCATCTAACCATACTAAAAATAATGAGCTACGACAAACAGGGGCCGAGTAATTAAGCTAAACGTAAACAAACAACCCGTCCATAGGAAATGCATTAGACTATATTTTGCAGGCCCATAACTCTGTGTCTACTAGAGATACGGGGATGTCCTTAGGAAATGTTATAGTCCATATTGTCCCCCATCTAACCATACTAAAAACATTGAGCTACGACAAACAAGGGCCGAGACATTAAGCAAAATGTTCGTCAACTTTGGTATCGTCTCACTTATTTTTATTATGTTACTTATGATTTTTGCACTAAACTTTGGAGGCTCATAACTCTTGTTCTACAAGAGATACTGGGATCTCCTTTGGATAAGTTATAGTACTCTTTGCTCCCCATACAAGGATATTTTAAACTTGAGGCTACCTCAATATCGTCGTCAACTTATTTTTTGTCTCACTTATTGTTAGAAGGTTACTTTTGATTTTTGAAAATAAACTTTGCAGGCTCGTAACTCTGGTTCTACCAGAGATACGGGGATGTAAATAATGTGACCTTGACACAAATGTTCGGATAATTATAAAGGTCTTTGCATGTTCCAAGCAAAAGAAAAAACTTCGCAGTTTCGAACCTGTGGCCTTCCGGGAGTAAGGCGGATGCGATAACCGCTACACTAAAGATATGTTATTATTTTTAATCGAAAGAACAGGGTCAAGTAATTAAGCAATACGTGAACAAACAAACCCCTCCATAGAAAATGCATTAGACTATACTTTGCAGGCTCGTAACTCTGTTTCTACTGTAGATAAGGCGATGTCCTTTGAGTATGTTATATTCCAATTTGTCCCCCATCTAACCATACTAAAAACATTGAGCTACGAAAAACAGGGGCCGAGTAATTAAGCTAAACTTAAACAAACAACCCGTCCAAAGGAAATGCATTAGACTATGCTTTGCAGGCCCATAACTCTGTGTCTACTAGAGATACGGGGATGTCCTTAGGATATGTTATAGTCCAAATTGTCCTTCATCTAACCATACTAAAAACTTTGGGCTACGACAAACAGGGGCCGAGTACTTAAGCAAAACGTAACGAAACAAACCCCCTCCATAGGAAATGCATTAGACTATACTTTGCAGGCTCGTAACTCTGTTTCTACTGGAGATACGGGGATGTCCTATGAGTATGTTATAGTCCAATTTGTCCACCATCTAACCATACTAAAAATAATGAGCTACGACAAACAGGGGCCGAGTAATTAAGCTAAACGTAAACAAACAACTTGTCCATAGGAAATGCATTAGACTATATTTTGCAGGCCCATAACTCTGTGTCTACTAGAGATACGGGGATGTCCTTAGGATATGTTATAGTCCAAATTGTCCTTCATCTAACCATACTAAAAACTTTGGGCTACGACAAACAGGGGCCGAGTACTTAAGCAAAACGTAACGAAACAAACCCCCTCCATAGGAAATGCATTAGACTATATTTTGCAGGCCCATAACTCCTAGAGATACGGGGATGTGCTTAGGAAATGTTATAGTTCAAATTGTCCCCCATCTAACCATACTAAAAACATTGAGCTACGACAAACAAGGGCCGAGATATTAAGCAAAATGTTCGTCAACTTTGGTATCGTCTCACTTATTTTTATTATGTTACTTATGATTTTTGCACTAAACTTTGGAGGCTCATAACTCGCTCCCCATACAAGGATACTTTAAACTTGAGGCTACCTCAATATCGTCGTCAACTTATTTTTTGTCTCACTTATTGTTAGAAGGTTACTTTTGATTTTTGAAAATAAACTTTGCAGGCTCGTAACTCTGGTTCTACCAGAGATACGGGGATGTAAATAATGTGACCTTGACACAAATGTTCGGATAATTATAAAGGTCTTTGCATGTTCCAAGCAAAAGAAAAAACTTCGCGGTTTCGAACCTGTGGCCTTCCGGGAGTGAGGCGGATGCGATAACCGCTACACTAAAGATATGTTATTATTTTTAATCGAAAGAACAGGGTCAAGTAATTAAGCAATACGTGAACAAACAAACCCCTCCATAGAAAATGCATTAGACTATACTTTGCAGGCTCGTAACTCTGTTTCTACTGTAGATAAGGCGATGTCCTTTGAGTATGTTATATTCCAATTTGTCCCCCATCTAACCATACTAAAAACATTGAGCTACGACAAACAGGGGCCGAGTAATTTTGCTAAACGTAAACAAACAACCCGTCCAAAGGAAATGCATTAGACTATGCTTTGCAGGCCCATAACTCTGTGTCTACTAGAGATACGGGGATGTCCTTAGGATATGTTATAGTCCAAATTGTCCTTCATCTAACCATACTAAAAACTTTGGGCTACGACAAACAGGGGCCGAGTACTTAAGCAAAATGTTCGTCAACTTTGGTATCGTCTCACTTATTTTTATTATGTTACTTATGATTTTTGCACTAAACTTTGGAGGCTCATAACTCTTGTTCTACAAGAGATACTGGGATCTCCTTTGGATATGTTATAGTACTCTTTGCTCCCCATACAAGGATACTTTAAACTTGAGGCTACCTCAATATCGTCGTCAACTTATTTTTTGTCTCACTTATTGTTAGAAGGTTACTTTTGATTTTTGAAAATAAACTTTGCAGGCTCGTAACTCTGGTTCTACCAGAGATACGGGGATGTAAATAATGTGACCTTGACACAAATGTTCGGATAATTATAAAGGTCTTTGCATGTTCCAAGCAAAAAAAAAAACTTCGCGGTTTCGAACCTGTGGCCTTGCGGGAGTGAGGCGGATGCGATAACCGCTATACTAAAGATATGTTATTATTTTTAATCGAAAGAACAGGGTCAAGTAATTAAGCAATACGTGAACAAACAAACCCCTCCATAGAAAATGCATTAGACTATACTTTGCAGGCTCGTAACTCTGTTTCTACTGTAGATAAGGCGATGTCCTTTGAGTATGTTATATTCCAATTTGTCCCCCATCTAACCATACTAAAAACATTGAGCTACGACAAACAGGGGCCGAGTAATTAAGCTAAACGTAAACAAACAACCCGTCCAAAGGAAATGCATTAGACTATGCTTTGCAGGCCCATAACTCTGTGTCTACTAGAGATACGGGGATGTCCTTAGGATATGTTATAGTCCAAATTGTCCTTCATCTAACCATACTAAAAACTTTGGGCTACGACAAACAGGGGCCGAGTACTTAAGCAAAACGTAACGAAACAAACCCCCTCCATAGGAAATGCATTAGACTATACTTTGCAGGCTCGTAACTCTGTTTCTACTGGAGATACGGGGATGTCCTATGAGTATGTTATAGTCCAATTTGTCCACCATCTAACCATACTAAAAATAATGAGCTACGACAAACAGGGGCCGAGTAATTAAGCTAAACGTAAACAAACAACCCGTCCATAGGAAATGCATTAGACTATATTTTGCAGGCCCATAACTCTGTGTCTACTAGAGATACGGGGATGTCCTTAGGATATGTTATAGTCCAAATTGTCCTTCATCTAACCATACTAAAAACTTTGGGCTACGACAAACAGGGGCCGAGTACTTAAGCAAAACGTAACGAAACAAACCCCCTCCATAGGAAATGCATTAGACTATACTTTGCAGGCTCGTAACTCTGTTTCTACTGGAGATACGGGGATGTCCTATGAGAATGTTATAGTCCAATTTGTCCCCCATCTAACCATACTAAAAATAATGGGCTACGACAAACAGGGGCCGAGTAATTAAGCTAAACGTAAACAAACAACCCGTCCATAGGAAATGCATTAGACTATATTTTGCAGGCCCATAACTCTGTGTCTACTAGAGATACGGGGATGTCCTTAGGAAATGTTATAGTCCAATTTGTCCCCCATCTAACCATACTAAAAACATCGAGCTACGACAAACAGGGGCCGAGTAATTAAGCTAAACGTAAACAAACAACCCGTCCATAGGAAATGCATTAGACTATATTTTGCAGGCCCATAACTCCTAGAGATACGGGGATGTGCTTAGGAAATGTTATAGTTCAAATTGTCCCCCATCTAACCATACTAAAAACATTGAGCTACGACAAACAAGGGCCGAGATATTAAGCAAAATGTTCGTCAACTTTGGTATCGTCTCACTTATTTTTATTATGTTACTTATGATTTTTGCACTAAACTTTGGAGGCTCATAACTCGCTCCCCATACAAGGATACTTTAAACTTGAGGCTACCTCAATATCGTCGTCAACTTATTTTTTGTCTCACTTATTGTTAGAAGGTTACTTTTGATTTTTGAAAATAAACTTTGCAGGCTCGTAACTCTGGTTCTACCAGAGATACGGGGATGTAAATAATGTGACCTTGACACAAATGTTCGGATAATTATAAAGGTCTTTGCATGTTCCAAGCAAAAGAAAAAACTTCGCGGTTTCGAACCTGTGGCCTTCCGGGAGTGAGGCGGATGCGATAACCGCTACACTAAAGATATGTTATTATTTTTAATCGAAAGAACAGGGTCAAGTAATTAAGCAATACGTGAACAAACAAACCCCTCCATAGAAAATGCATTAGACTATACTTTGCAGGCTCGTAACTCTGTTTCTACTGTAGATAAGGCGATGTCCTTTGAGTATGTTATATTCCAATTTGTCCCCCATCTAACCATACTAAAAACATTGAGCTACGACAAACAGGGGCCGAGTAATTAAGCTAAACGTAAACAAACAACCCGTCCAAAGGAAATGCATTAGACTATGCTTTGCAGGCCCATAACTCTGTGTCTACTAGAGATACGGGGATGTCCTTAGGATATGTTATAGTCCAAATTGTCCTTCATCTAACCATACTAAAAACTTTGGGCTACGACAAACAGGGGCCGAGTACTTAAGCAAAATGTTCGTCAACTTTGGTATCGTCTCACTTATTTTTATTATGTTACTTATGATTTTTACTTTTCGCGCTCTTTAGAGCTGAAAAGTATTGTTCCGACCTCTGTTGGCTGGACGGCTGGCTGGATTTGGTGTAACCGCATAATAAGATTCGTCATAAATAAACTTTTTATATTTCAAATTTCCCGCGAATTTTCGACTCGAGATTCACCCATAGTTCACGTTACACCTCATAGGTGGCGTAACGTATTTAATTTCAATTGAAATTATTTTTCTGTCGGCGCCGGGCCTCGAACCCGCGAAGTCCTGATCCATACGAGACGACAGTGAAGCCGCCCGTCCGCGCGCTGACACGAAGCCACGCTTGCTTGTAATATAAAGCGAGATAAATTATAGTGAAGAGAAGAAAGAGAGAGTTAGAAGGAAATGGATCCCCCCACCTCCCCGACGCCCGCGTGGGTTTAGCGGGAGACGAGAGAGAGAGAGAGCTGTCCCCCACCTCCCCGACGCCCGCCACTGGATGCTGTCGAATATATATTGTATCGAGGTAGAGGAGAGACAGTTGCTTGCAATTTTTTTGCAATTTATAATTATTTTATATCTTTTTAATCCTAGGCAAGATTAGATTTCTACTTGGGAACTTAAACATTACAATTAATATTATCATATTAATCAAAAAAGACATTAAAGTTCTCCCCGAAAGAAGGCGCGCTAAGCAGAGAGAGTTTTCTAATTTCACCAATGAATCAATGATATCGTTTTTGAAGACTCGTCTGCTTAAACGTTAGGGAGGTAACTTGATTTACTAATAAAATTAAATGTATTAACAAAATGAAACTCGAGTCAGCGTTTTAAAACTATAACTAGTTTGGGACGGAGGTACCATTGCTCAATATTTGTTTGGCAAGTTTTAAATCGTTTAAAATTAAATGATCACTTAACGGAACTACATAAAATAATAGGTAGATTTTTGCAGAATTAAATTGCAGATTCTTCGCAAAATTAACTAATCATTTTGGCAGTTTCCGCTCTCACTGGGTTCATCTACTAATAACAGTTACGTAATAAGTGATAATTTTAAAAATAAAATCAACAACTCAAAGATATAAAATGAAATTTATGATCAAATTGAAACTAATTTCAATCAACGACAAACGGAATCAACTAATCATTTTGGCAGTTTCCACTCTCGCTGGGTTACAGTTACGTTAGTGATAATTATAAAAATAAAATCAACAATCTCATAAAATCAACAACTCAAAATATAAAATGAAATTTATGATCAAAATGAATCTAATTTCAATCAACGACAAACGGAATCAACGTGTTCATCTCTCCATCCACGGAAATATGAAATTTCTACATGAAACATGAAAGTGCTATCAACCTAACAATTTTTAGAAATGTAATTTTAATCAGTGAAACATACTCATTTAAAGTTAACTAATTATAAGTCGCTAATTTGATTATTATATTTAAAAAAAATTATATTATTTAAGTAATAAATTTAACGATGGTGTTGATAGTACCAATAGAGTATTCAAGGATTGATTACGTTAATATCAACGTATCAAACAAAAAGTATTTAATTATAATTTGGAATTTCAATTTAAATTTATACAGTTTTTTAAATGCCCATTGAGATTCAGAGTCTGTCACTGAATGTTGAAGATCTCCAGTCTCTGCCAAGTGATTTAAATTTTCAGACCCTCTCTGTGGGAAAGGGGGAATTAAATTAACGAGACTTACAAACTGACATCATCCTTAAATTAAATAAGGATTATAAATGAAAAGTTAAATCAAGGTATTGAAGGTTTAATTCTAATGTTTGGAAAGGATTTTAAAATATCCATGCGGTGGCATAACTAGTTAAATATCAGCAACAGTTGAAAAACCTTGGCCTAACTTTTAGGGTGGTCTGCTACAGTATAAGGTACAATTCGTTCAGTAATATAAATCGGTTACATAATAATAAAAATATAAATTTAAATAAGATTTGCAAACGCTTCAGAAACCCCCGTTACTCGGACCCCCGAGTCCCCGATGATACCCGACTCCCCGTCTCCCCCGATACACTAAAGACCGAGGCTTTTTTTTTTTTTTTTTTTTTTTTTTCTCCACCTGCTAGCACTAGTGCTTAGCCGTTAGGCCTTGAGCACCAGGAAGAATTGAGCGGGAGACCCTACGCGGCCCAGCACTGACGGGGGCCGCTAGGTCGTATGTGTGTAAGCAGGGAAGGAAATGAGGTTTACTTGGGAGGTGACGGAAGGTGGCATTGGGGAAAGTCACCTCCGGCGGACACGGGACAGTCGGCACCTATAGGGTAGGAACGCCGACATGTGTCGTATTCCCTCAAACTTTGCCGCCCAGAAGCTTGGCTTACAGGAGTGCGCCACACTCCCGGCTAGACCGAGGCTTAAACCTCCTGAGCGTCCGTGTAGCTCGCGGCCATCTTTATTGTTTACATGAGCTCGTCACTACAGGGTAGGAAATAAGACAGGTTTACAAGTCCCAAACCAGTTTATTAATTGCTCGGACCAGTTTATTTATTCCAAAAGTTGGGGTCAGTGGTATCAGGGAGCACTTTATTAATTATGGTTTTTGGAAAAAATAGACGGTGGGACCAGTTTATAAATTCGGGGTTCCTTATCAGAATTTTTCTAGCTCAACACATTTTCTACCTATTCTACTCCTAGGTAGTTAGTACTCCTTGGCTACAACTTCCCTACAAAAGTTTTGTATTCTATTGACTATTGATCTTGTCTAGCGTCTATACTCTAGAATGAGTCTCTTGTAGTCGACATTCTAGACCATAGCCAGTACTAGTTGTCAGTAGTATTAGGCAGTAGCAGAAGTAAATATTTACTTCTGGCAGTAGTGTATGGTCACATTACTTATTTATTTATTTATTTATGGAACACTGTTCGTGAAGCCAGCAGAGTGGCTTGTGTACGAACATCGGATACAAAGAGAGATGTAAAAACAGAGTAATTATTGAATATAGGGCTAAGAAACAGTGTAGTATAATGAATGAGATTAAGTTGACTAACAATATAAAAATTATAGGAACATAAGGGAGTATATTAAACAGTATTTGATCTGGCTTACTGATAGCGAGAGAAGATATTGCCACCGAATTTATGTGAAATGCAATAAGGAATAAGGATAGTTCAGAAAAGTGTTAGCTCTATTTATCTATCTAAACGCATATTTGAATGAGGCGCCAAAACATTCGAAACATAGATGGCGATAGCTATGCTATCGCCGATCAATAACGAAACACGAGGTTAGCCAGTAAACGGCGAGAGAGAGGCATTCGGGTTTTTCGCGTGAACATGTAAAGAACGATTAATAAACGTAACTCTTTTTATCTTTTTCTATAACCGCAAGTCTTAATAATAATCATTAATTACACGCCTGAATCAACGACAATTAACAATTAACAAAAGGATTAAGAACCTCAAATATCATTAGACATGTTGATTGATATAATGATATTTAGTGGCAACTAGTTGAAAAATTGTGATAAGAAATAAAAGTTAACAGTAGGGACTTGGCAATTCGGGCTTAACTCCGCCCCCAGCGCCATTATGGTATGTTTTTTAACAGAATGAAAGCTATATAAGTCCCTCCTCCTGGTATGTTTTTTAGCACTAGTGGAAGGTAGCCTGACGTTGCATGACGTAGTATTGCCAAGTCCCTGTTATGGATGGTTATATGCTACTTTTTCCTACGGTAAAAAATTCAAATTCAATTAGAATTTTCAGCTTCTTTACTTTTGTGTCTTTACGTGCTTTTTATTCTCACCATTTTAGAAATTTAATTTATAGTGGGACCGGTAAAATAATAATTAATGCGAGGGTCACTGGTCCCAAGGACCACCACCACATCCGCGACACCAATTCGCGGCCGCCCACTCCGAAACAGACGAGCGCCTGAAAGGCTCAACCTATGAGACAGCAGCTAAACCAAGTTTTCACCATAATAACAATAACCTCATGAAGGACAGTATAAATAATGAGTTTAAACAAACTTTTCACCATAATAACAATAACCTCATAAAGGACAGTATAAATAATGACTTTAAACAAACTTTTCACCACAATAACAATAACCTCATAAAGGACAGTATAAAATAGTGACTTAAACGAAGTTAAATCTGAATTACAATCCACCTCATTAAGCTCAACCTAACTGTTACAAATGCATAGCGCAATATTACAAGTTGCCAATGATCTTCGAATTTTATTGTTAAACCCTCACATTATCTTAAGACTCATACGGTCACTGGGTTTTAATCTCACGGGAGAGTATTGCTATATTCGTAATTCCCGCTTATTCCAAACACAACCTAGATGGCGCCCCATCCTCAGATATCGATTGATTGTAACCCCCATTTTCTAAGCATGAGATCATGAACGCTGGATCTCTAAAGGGACCGGAAAACGCCCGCCTTCCACTGTACAAACCGAGTCCTCTCTAGCATAGCGTCGGGGGAAGGTATGGGGGTTGTGAATTTGGGAACACTTAAGGCCATTCGGTCTTTTGTGATTCTGAATAAACCTATTGAAAAGAAATTTAAACGACCTTGGCCGTACCCGTTTTTTTTTATTTATTTTTTTACAAAGCAAACGTGCTATAGAGAAAAATCTATTCCGTTTACTAGTCCCTTTAGAGATCCAGCGTTCATGATGAGATATAGGAGAGAACATTCCTCACTTCTTTATCCGCACTCAAGCGGCATCCTTGCCACCCAATGTAACGAATGACCATAATCATATGGTAGAATAAATCTTGGATATTGATTAGTATATCTCGCCTAATTAATCCACCAAGACTTGAACACTACAGTTAATTACTTATTTAATTAAACTGTAAACCAAATTCTTACTAGATTGGTTTTATTCATAATCGGAATGCTATTTTATAAACAATGGAAAAAAACCTGAAAATTTTAAATTTGTCGGGGTCAATGAATATAGTAATACTTTTTCTAGTCACTAGAGGGCGCGAAAAGTGTAATCTGGCCGGGGCCATCTTGTTGCACTAAACTTTGGAGGCTCATAACTCTTGTTCTACAAGAGATACTGGGATCTCCTTTGGATATGTTATAGTACTCTTTGCTCCCCATACAAGGATACTTTAAACTTGAGGCTACCTCAATATCGTCGTCAACTTATTTTTTGTCTCACTTATTGTTAGAAGGTTACTTTTGATTTTTGAAAATAAACTTTGCAGGCTCGTAACTCTGGTTCTACCAGAGATACGGGGATGTAAATAATGTGACCTTGACACAAATGTTCGGATAATTATAAAGGTCTTTGCATGTTCCAAGCAAAAAAAAAACTTCGCGGTTTCGAACCTGTGGCCTTCCGGGAGTGAGGCGGATGCGATAACCGCTATACTAAAGATATGTTATTATTTTTAATCGAAAGAACAGGGTCAAGTAATTAAGCAATACGTGAACAAACAAACCCCTCCATAGAAAATGCATTAGACTATACTTTGCAGGCTCGTAACTCTGTTTCTACTGTAGATAAGGCGATGTCCTTTGAGTATGTTATATTCCAATTTGTCCCCCATCTAACCATACTAAAAACATTGAGCTACGACAAACAGGGGCCGAGTAATTAAGCTAAACGTAAACAAACAACCCGTCCAAAGGAAATGCATTAGACTATGCTTTGCAGGCCCATAACTCTGTGTCTACTAGAGATACGGGGATGTCCTTAGGATATGTTATAGTCCAAATTGTCCTTCATCTAACCATACTAAAAACTTTGGGCTACGACAAACAGGGGCCGAGTACTTAAGCAAAACGTAACGAAACAAACCCCCTCCATAGGAAATGCATTAGACTATACTTTGCAGGCTCGTAACTCTGTTTCTACTGGAGATACGGGGATGTCCTATGAGTATGTTATAGTCCAATTTGTCCACCATCTAACCATACTAAAAATAATGAGCTACGACAAACAGGGGCCGAGTAATTAAGCTAAACGTAAACAAACAACCCGTCCATAGGAAATGCATTAGACTATATTTTGCAGGCCCATAACTCTGTGTCTACTAGAGATACGGGGATGTCCTTAGGATATGTTATAGTCCAAATTGTCCTTCATCTAACCATACTAAAAACTTTGGGCTACGACAAACAGGGGCCGAGTACTTAAGCAAAACGTAACGAAACAAACCCCCTCCATAGGAAATGCATTAGACTATACTTTGCAGGCTCGTAACTCTGTTTCTACTGGAGATACGGGTATGTCCTATGAGAATGTTATAGTCCAATTTGTCCCCCATCTAACCATACTAAAAATAATGGGCTACGACAAACAGGGGCCGAGTAATTAAGCTAAACGTAAACAAACAACCCGTCCATAGGAAATGCATTAGACTATATTTTGCAGGCCCATAACTCTGTGTCTACTAGAGATACGGGGATGTCCTTAGGAAATGTTATAGTCCAAATTGTCCCCCATCTAACCATACTAAAAACATTGAGCTACGACAAACAGGGGCCGAGTAATTAAGCTAAACGTAAACAAACAACCCGTCCATAGGAAATGCATTAGACTATATTTTGCAGGCCCATAACTCCTAGAGATACGGGGATGTGCTTAGGAAATGTTATAGTTCAAATTGTCCCCCATCTAACCATACTAAAAACATTGAGCTACGACAAACAAGGGCCGAGATATTAAGCAAAATGTTCGTCAACTTTGGTATCGTCTCACTTATTTTTATTATGTTACTTATGATTTTTGCACTAAACTTTGGAGGCTCATAACTCGCTCCCCATACAAGGATAATTTAAACTTGAGGCTACCTCAATATCGTCGTCAACTTATTTTTTGTCTCACTTATTGTTAGAAGGTTACTTTTGATTTTTGAAAATAAACTTTGCAGGCTCGTAACTCTGGTTCTACCAGAGATACGGGGATGTAAATAATGTGACCTTGACACAAATGTTCGGATAATTATAAAGGTCTTTGCATGTTCCAAGCAAAAGAAAAAACTTCGCGGTTTCGAACCTGTGGCCTTCCGGGAGTGAGGCGGATGCGATAACCGCTACACTAAAGATATGTTATTATTTTTAATCGAAAGAACAGGGTCAAGTAATTAAGCAATACGTGAACAAACAAACCCCTCCATAGAAAATGCATTAGACTATACTTTGCAGGCTCGTAACTCTGTTTCTACTGTAGATAAGGCGATGTCCTTTGAGTATGTTATATTCCAATTTGTCCTTCATCTAACCATACTAAAAACATTGAGCTACGACAAACAGGGGCCGAGTAATTAAGCTAAACGTAAACAAACAACCCGTCCAAAGGAAATGCATTAGACTATGCTTTGCAGGCCCATAACTCTGTGTCTACTAGAGATACGGGGATGTCCTTAGGATATGTTATAGTCCAAATTGTCCTTCATCTAACCATACTAAAAACTTTGGGCTACGACAAACAGGGGCCGAGTACTTAAGCAAAAGTTCGTCAACTTTGGTATCGTCTCACTTATTTTTATTATGTTACTTATGATTTTTGCACTAAACTTTGGAGGCTCATAACTCTTGTTCTACAAGAGATACTGGGATCTCCTTTGGATATGTTATAGTACTCTTTGCTCCCCATACAAGGATACTTTAAACTTGAGGCTACCTCAATATCGTCGTCAACTTATTTTTTGTCTCACTTATTGTTAGAAGGTTACTTTTGATTTTTGAAAATAAACTTTGCAGGCTCGTAACTCTGGTTCCACCAGAGATACGGGGATGTAAATAATGTGACCTTGACACAAATGTTCGGATAATTATAAAGGTCTTTGCATGTTCCAAGCAAAAAAAAAACTTCGCGGTTTCGAACCTGTGGCCTTCCGGGAGTGAGGCGGATGCGATAACCGCTATACTAAAGATATGTTATTATTTCTAATCGAAAGAACAGGGTCAAGTAATTAAGCAATACGTGAACAAACAAACCCCTCCATAGAAAATGCATTAGACTATACTTTGCAGGCTCGTAACTCTGTTTCTACTGTAGATAAGGCGATGTCGTTTGAGTATGTTATATTCCAATTTGTCCCCCATCTAACCATACTAAAAACATTGAGCTACGACAAACAGGGGCCGAGTAATTAAGCTAAACGTAAACAAACAACCCGTCCAAAGGAAATGCATTAGACTATGCTTTGCAGGCCCATAACTCTGTGTCTACTAGAGATACGGGGATGTCCTTAGGATATGTTATAGTCCAAATTGTCCTTCATCTAACCATACTAAAAACTTTGGGCTACGACAAACAGGGGCCGAGTACTTAAGCAAAACGTAACGAAACAAACCCCCTCCATAGGAAATGCATTAGACTATACTTTGCAGGCTCGTAACTCTGTTTCTACTGGAGATACGGGGATGTCCTATGAGAATGTTATAGTCCAATTTGTCCCCCATCTAACCATACTAAAAATAATGAGCTACGACAAACAGGGGCCGAGTAATTAAGCTAAACGTAAACAAACAACCCGTCCATAGGAAATGCATTAGACTATATTTTGCAGGCTCATAACTCTGTGTCTACTAGAGATACGGGGATGTCCTTAGGATATGTTATAGTCCAGATTGTCCTTCATCTAACCATACTAAAAACTTTGGGCTACGACAAACAGGGGCCGAGTACTTAAGCAAAACGTAACGAAACAAACCCCCTCCATAGGAAATGCATTAGACTATACTTTGCAGGCTCGTAACTCTGTTTCTACTGGAGATACGGGGATGTCCTATGAGTATGTTATAGTCCAATTTGTCCCCCATCTAACCATACTAAAAATAATGAGCTACGACAAACAGGGGCCGAGTAATTAAGCTAAACGTAAACAAACAACCCGTCCATAGGAAATGCATTAGACTATATTTTGCAGGCCCATAACTCTGTGTCTACTAGAGATACGGGGATGTCCTTAGGAAATGTTATAGTCCAAATTGTCCCTCATCTAACCATACTAAAAACATTGAGCTACGACAAACAAGGGCCGAGATATTAAGCAAAATGTTCGTCAACTTTGGTATCGTCTCACTTATTTTTATTATGTTACTTATGATTTTTGCACTAAACTTTGGAGGCTCATAACTCTTGTTCTACAAGAGATACTGGGATCTCCTTTGGATAAGTTATAGTACTCTTTGCTCCCCATACAAGGATATTTTAAACTTGAGGCTACCTCAATATCGTCGTCAACTTATTTTTTGTCTCACTTATTGTTAGAAGGTTACTTTTGATTTTTGAAAATAAACTTTGCAGGCTCGTAACTCTGGTTCTACCAGAGATACGGGGATGTAAATAATGTGACCTTGACACAAATGTTCGGATAATTATAAAGGTCTTTGCATGTTCCAAGCAAAAGAAAAAACTTCGCAGTTTCGAACCTGTGGCCTTCCGGGAGTAAGGCGGATGCGATAACCGCTACACTAAAGATATGTTATTATTTTTAATCGAAAGAACAGGGTCAAGTAATTAAGCAAAACGTAACGAAACAAACCCCCTCCATAGGAAATGCATTAGACTATACTTTGCAGGCTCGTAACTCTGTTTCTACTGGAGATACGGGGATGTCCTATGAGTATGTTATAGTCCAATTTGTCCACCATCTAACCATACTAAAAATAATGAGCTACGACAAACAGGGGCCGAGTAATTAAGCTAAAGGTAAACAAACAACCCGTCCATAGGAAATGCATTAGACTATATTTTGCAGGCCCATAACTCTGTGTCTACTAGAGATACGGGGATGTCCTTAGGATATGTTATAGTCCAAATTGTCCTTCATCTAACCATACTAAAAACTTCGGGCTACGACAAACAGGGGCCGAGTACTTAAGCAAAACGTAACGAAACAAACCCCCTCCATAGGAAATGCATTAGACTATACTTTGCAGGCTCGTAACTCTGTTTCTACTGGAGATACGGGGATGTCCTATGAGAATGTTATAGTCCAATTTGTCCCCCATCTAACCATACTAAAAATAATGAGCTACGACAAACAGGGGCCGAGTAATTAAGCTAAACGTAAACAAACAACCCGTCCATAGGAAATGCATTAGACTATATTTTGCAGGCCCATAACTCTGTGTCTACTAGAGATACGGGGATGTCCTTAGGATATGTTATAGTCCAAATTGTCCTTCATCTAACCATACTAAAAACTTCGGGCTACGACAAACAGGGGCCGAGTACTTAAGCAAAACGTAACGAAACAAACCCCCTCCATAGGAAATGCATTAGACTATACTTTGCAGGCTCGTAACTCTGTTTCTACTGGAGATACGGGGATGTCCTATGAGAATGTTATAGTCCAATTTGTCCCCCATCTAACCATACTAAAAATAATGAGCTACGACAAACAGGGGCCGAGTAATTAAGCTAAACGTAAACAAACAACCCGTCCATAGGAAATGCATTAGACTATATTTTGCAGGCCCATAACTCTGTGTCTACTAGAGATACGGGGATGTCCTTAGGAAATGTTATAGTCCATATTGTACCCCATCTAACCATACTAAAAACATTGAGCTACGACAAACAAGGGCCGAGATATTAAGCAAAATGTTCGTCAACTTTGGTATCGTCTCACTTATTTTTATTATGTTACTTATGATTTTTGCACTAAACTTTGGAGGCTCATAACTCGCTCCCCATACAAGGATACTTTAAACTTGAGGCTACCTCAATATCGTCGTCAACTTATTTTTTGTCTCACTTATTGTTAGAAGGTTACTTTTGATTTTTGAAAATAAACTTTGCAGGCTCGTAACTCTGGTTCTACCAGAGATACGGGGATGTAAATAATGTGACCTTGACACAAATGTTCGGATAATTATAAAGGTCTTTGCATGTTCCAAGCAAAAAAAAAACTTCGCGGTTTCGAACCTGTGGCCTTCCGGGAGTGAGGCGGATGCGATAACCGCTATACTAAAGATATGTTATTATTTCTAATCGAAAGAACAGGGTCAAGTAATTAAGCAATACGTGAACAAACAAACCCCTCCATAGAAAATGCATTAGACTATACTTTGCAGGCTCGTAACTCTGTTTCTACTGTAGATAAGGCGATGTCCTTTGAGTATGTTATATTCCAATTTGTCCCCCATCTAACCATACTAAAAACATTGAGCTACGACAAACAGGGGCCGAGTAATTAAGCTAAACGTAAACAAACAACCCGTCCAAAGGAAATGCATTAGACTATGCTTTGCAGGCCCATAACTCTGTGTCTACTAGAGATACGGGGATGTCCTTAGGATATGTTATAGTCCAAATTGTCCTTCATCTAACCATACTAAAAACTTTGGGCTACGACAAACAGGGGCCGAGTACTTAAGCAAAACGTAACGAAACAAACCCCCTCCATAGGAAATGCATTAGACTATACTTTGCAGGCTCGTAACTCTGTTTCTACTGGAGATACGGGGATGTCCTATGAGTATGTTATAGTCCAATTTGTACACCATCTAACCATACTAAAAATAATGAGCTACGACAAACAGGGGCCGAGTAATTAAGCTAAACGTAAACAAACAACCCGTCCATAGGAAATGCATTAGACTATATTTTGCAGGCCCATAACTCTGTGTCTACTAAAGATACGGGGATGTCCTTAGGATATGTTATAGTCCAAATTGTCCTTCATCTAACCATACTAAAAACTTTGGGCTACGACAAACAGGGGCCGAGTACTTAAGCAAAACGTAACGAAACAAACCCCCTCCATAGGAAATGCATTAGACTATACTTTGCAGGCTCGTAACTCTGTTTCTACTGGAGATACGGGGATGTCCTATGAGAATGTTATAGTCCAATTTGTCCCCCATCTAACCATACTAAAAATAATGAGCTACGACAAACAGGGGCCGAGTAATTAAGCTAAACGTAAACAAACAACCCGTCCATAGGAAATGCATTAGACTATATTTTGCAGGCTCATAACTCTGTGTCTACTAGAGATACGGGGATGTCCTTAGGATATGTTATAGTCCAGATTGTCCTTCATCTAACCATACTAAAAACTTTGGGCTACGACAAACAGGGGCCGAGTACTTAAGCAAAACGTAACGAAACAAACCCCCTCCATAGGAAATGCATTAGACTATACTTTGCAGGCTCGTAACTCTGTTTCTACTGGAGATACGGGGATGTCCTATGAGTATGTTATAGTCCAATTTGTCCCCCATCTAACCATACTAAAAATAATGAGCTACGACAAACAGGGGCCGAGTAATTAAGCTAAACGTAAACAAACAACCTGTCCATAGGAAATGCATTAGACTATATTTTGCAGGCCCATAACTCTGTGTCTACTAGAGATACGGGGATGTCCTTAGGATATGTTATAGTCCAAATTGTCCTTCATCTAACCATACTAAAAACTTTGGGCTACGACAAACAGGGGCCGAGTACTTAAGCAAAACGTAACGAAACAAACCCCCTCCATAGGAAATGCATTAGACTATACTTTGCAGGCTCGTAACTCTGTTTCTACTGGAGATACGGGGATGTCCTATGAGAATGTTATAGTCCAATTTGTCCCCCATCTAACCATACTAAAAATAATGAGCTACGACAAACAGGGGCCGAGTAATTAAGCTAAACGTAAACAAACAACCCGTCCATAGGAAATGCATTAGACTATATTTTGCAGGCTCATAACTCTGTGTCTACTAGAGATACGGGGATGTCCTTAGGATATGTTATAGTCCAGATTGTCCTTCATCTAACCATACTAAAAACTTTGGGCTACGACAAACAGGGGCCGAGTACTTAAGCAAAACGTAACGAAACAAACCCCCTCCATAGGAAATGCATTAGACTATACTTTGCAGGCTCGTAACTCTGTTTCTACTGGAGATACGGGGATGTCCTATGAGTATGTTATAGTCCAATTTGTCCACCATCTAACCATACTAAAAATAATGAGCTACGACAAACAGGGGTAGAGTAATTAAGCTAAACGTAAACAAACAACCCGTCCATAGGAAATGCATTAGACTATATTTTGCAGGCCCATAACTCTGTGTCTACTAGAGATACGGGGATGTCCTTAGGATATGTTATAGTCCAAATTGTCCTTCATCTAACCATACTAAAAACTTTGGGCTACGACAAACAGGGGCCGAGTACTTAAGCAAAACGTAACGAAACAAACCCCCTCCATAGGAAATGCATTAGACTATACTTTGCAGGCTCGTAACTCTGTTTCTACTGGAGATACGGGGATGTCCTATGAGAATGTTATAGTCCAATTTGTCCCCCATCTAACCATACTAAAAATAATGAGCTACGACAAACAGGGGCCGAGTAATTAAGCTAAACGTAAACAAACAACCCGTCCATAGGAAATGCATTAGACTATATTTTGCAGGCTCATAACTCTGTGTCTACTAGAGATACGGGGATGTCCTTAGGATATGTTATAGTCCAGATTGTCCTTCATCTAACCATACTAAAAACTTTGGGCTACGACAAACAGGGGCCGAGTACTTAAGCAAAACGTAACGAAACAAACCCCCTCCATAGGAAATGCATTAGACTATACTTTGCAGGCTCGTAACTCTGTTTCTACTGGAGATACGGGGATGTCCTATGAGTATGTTATAGTCCAATTTGTCCACCATCTAACCATACTAAAAATAATGAGCTACGACAAACAGGGGCCGAGTAATTAAGCTAAACGTAAACAAACAACCCGTCCATAGGAAATGCATTAGACTATATTTTGCAGGCCCATAACTCTGTGTCTACTAAAGATACGGGGATGTCCTTAGGATATGTTATAGTCCAAATTGTCCTTCATCTAACCATACTAAAAACTTTGGGCTACGACAAACAGGGGCCGAGTACTTAAGCAAAACGTAACGAAACAAACCCCCTCCATAGGAAATGCATTAGACTTTACTTTGCAGGCTCGTAACTCTGTTTCTACTGGAGATACGGGGATGTCCTATGAGTATGTTATAGTCCAATTTGTCCCCCATCTAACCATACTAAAAATAATGAGCTACGACAAACAGGGGCCGAGTAATTAAGCTAAACGTAAACAAACAACCCGTCCATAGGAAATGCATTAGACTATATTTTGCAGGCCCATAACTCTGTGTCTACTAGAGATACGGGGATGTCCTTAGGAAATGTTATAGTCCAAATTGTCCCTCATCTAACCATACTAAAAACATTGAGCTACGACAAACAAGGGCCGAGATATTAAGCAAAATGTTCGTCAACTTTGGTATCGTCTCACTTATTTTTATTATGTTACTTATGATTTTTGCACTAAACTTTGGAGGCTCATAACTCTTGTTCTACAAGAGATACTGGGATCTCCTTTGGATAAGTTATAGTACTCTTTGCTCCCCATACAAGGATATTTTAAACTTGAGGCTACCTCAATATCGTCGTCAACTTATTTTTTGTCTCACTTATTGTTAGAAGGTTACTTTTGATTTTTGAAAATAAACTTTGCAGGCTCGTAACTCTGGTTCTACCAGAGATACGGGGATGTAAATAATGTGACCTTGACACAAATGTTCGGATAATTATAAAGGTCTTTGCATGTTCCAAGCAAAAGAAAAAACTTCGCAGTTTCGAACCTGTGGCCTTCCGGGAGTGAGGCGGATGCGATAACCGCTACACTAAAGATATGTTATTATTTTTAATCGAAAGAACAGGGTCAAGTAATTAAGCAATACGTGAACAAACAAACCCCTCCATAGAAAATGCATTAGACTATACTTTGCAGGCTCGTAACTCTGTTTCTACTGTAGATAAGGCGATGTCCTTTGAGTATGTTATATTCCAATTTGTCCCCCATCTAACCATACTAAAAACATTGAGCTACGACAAACAGGGGCCGAGTAATTAAGCTAAACGTAAACAAACAACCCGTCCAAAGGAAATGCATTAGACTATGCTTTGCAGGCCCATAACTCTGTGTCTACTAGAGATACGGGGATGTCCTTAGGATATGTTATAGTCCAAATTGTCCTTCATCTAACCATACTAAAAACTTTGGGCTACGACAAACAGGGGCCGAGTACTTAAGCAAAACGTAACGAAACAAACCCCCTCCATAGGAAATGCATTAGACTATACTTTGCAGGCTCGTAACTCTGTTTCTACTGGAGATACGGGGATGTCCTATGAGTATGTTATAGTCCAATTTGTCCACGATCTAACCATACTAAAAATAATGAGCTACGACAAACAGGGGCCGAGTAATTAAGCTAAACGTAAACAAACAACCCGTCCATAGGAAATGCATTAGACTATATTTTGCAGGCCCATAACTCTGTGTCTACTAGAGATACGGGGATGTCCTTAGGATATGTTATAGTCCAAATTGTCCTTCATCTAACCATACTAAAAACTTCGGGCTACGACAAACAGGGGCCGAGTACTTAAGCAAAACGTAACGAAACAAACCCCCTCCATAGGAAATGCATTAGACTATACTTTGCAGGCTCGTAACTCTGTTTCTACTGGAGATACGGGGATGTCCTATGAGAATGTTATAGTCCAATTTGTCCCCCATCTAACCATACTAAAAATAATGAGCTACGACAAACAGGGGCCGAGTAATTAAGCTAAACGTAAACAAACAACCCGTCCATAGGAAATGCATTAGACTATATTTTGCAGGCCCATAACTCTGTGTCTACTAGAGATACGGGGATGTCCTTAGGATATGTTATAGTCCAAATTGTCCTTCATCTAACCATACTAAAAACTTCGGGCTACGACAAACAGGGGCCGAGTACTTAAGCAAAACGTAACGAAACAAACCCCCTCCATAGGAAATGCATTAGACTATACTTTGCAGGCTCGTAACTCTGTTTCTACTGGAGATACGGGGATGTCCTATGAGAATGTTATAGTCCAATTTGTCCCCCATCTAACCATACTAAAAATAATGAGCTACGACAAACAGGGGCCGAGTAATTAAGCTAAACGTAAACAAACAACCCGTCCATAGGAAATGCATTAGACTATATTTTGCAGGCCCATAACTCTGTGTCTACTAGAGATACGGGGATGTCCTTAGGAAATGTTATAGTCCATATTGTACCCCATCTAACCATACTAAAAACATTGAGCTACGACAAACAAGGGCCGAGATATTAAGCAAAATGTTCGTCAACTTTGGTATCGTCTCACTTATTTTTATTATGTTACTTATGATTTTTGCACTAAACTTTGGAGGCTCATAACTCGCTCCCCATACAAGGATACTTTAAACTTGAGGCTACCTCAATATCGTCGTCAACTTATTTTTTGTCTCACTTATTGTTAGAAGGTTACTTTTGATTTTTGAAAATAAACTTTGCAGGCTCGTAACTCTGGTTCTACCAGAGATACGGGGATGTAAATAATGTGACCTTGACACAAATGTTCGGATAATTATAAAGGTCTTTGCATGTTCCAAGCAAAAAAAAAACTTCGCGGTTTCGAACCTGTGGCCTTCCGGGAGTGAGGCGGATGCGATAACCGCTATACTAAAGATATGTTATTATTTCTAATCGAAAGAACAGGGTCAAGTAATTAAGCAATACGTGAACAAACAAACCCCTCCATAGAAAATGCATTAGACTATACTTTGCAGGCTCGTAACTCTGTTTCTACTGTAGATAAGGCGATGTCCTTTGAGTATGTTATATTCCAATTTGTCCCCCATCTAACCATACTAAAAACATTGAGCTACGACAAACAGGGGCCGAGTAATTAAGCTAAACGTAAACAAACAACCCGTCCAAAGGAAATGCATTAGACTATGCTTTGCAGGCCCATAACTCTGTGTCTACTAGAGATACGGGGATGTCCTTAAGATATGTTATAGTCCAAATTGTCCTTCATCTAACCATACTAAAAACTTTGGGCTACGACAAACAGGGGCCGAGTACTTAAGCAAAACGTAACGAAACAAACCCCCTCCATAGGAAATGCATTAGACTATACTTTGCAGGCTCGTAACTCTGTTTCTACTGGAGATACGGGGATGTCCTATGAGTATGTTATAGTCCAATTTGTCCACCATCTAACCATACTAAAAATAATGAGCTACGACAAACAGGGGCCGAGTAATTAAGCTAAACGTAAACAAACAACCCGTCCATAGGAAATGCATTAGACTATATTTTGCAGGCCCATAACTCTGTGTCTACTAGAGATACGGGGATGTCCTTAGGATATGTTATAGTCCAAATTGTCCTTCATCTAACCATACTAAAAACTTTGGGCTACGACAAACAGGGGCCGAGTACTTAAGCAAAACGTAACGAAACAAACCCCCTCCATAGGAAATGCATTAGACTATACTTTGCAGGCTCGTAACTCTGTTTCTACTGGAGATACGGGGATGTCCTATGAGAATGTTATAGTCCAATTTGTCCCCCATCTAACCATACTAAAAATAATGAGCTACGACAAACAGGGGCCGAGTAATTAAGCTAAACGTAAACAAACAACCCGTCCATAGGAAATGCATTAGACTATATTTTGCAGGCTCATAACTCTGTGTCTACTAGAGATACGGGGATGTCCTTAGGATATGTTATAGTCCAGATTGTCCTTCATCTAACCATACTAAAAACTTTGGGCTACGACAAACAGGGGCCGAGTACTTAAGCAAAACGTAACGAAACAAACCCCCTCCATAGGAAATGCATTAGACTATACTTTGCAGGCTCGTAACTCTGTTTCTACTGGAGATACGGGGATGTCCTATGAGTATGTTATAGTCCAATTTGTCCCCCATCTAACCATACTAAAAATAATGAGCTACGACAAACAGGGGCCGAGTAATTAAGCTAAACGTAAACAAACAACCCGTCCATAGGAAATGCATTAGACTATATTTTGCAGGCCCATAACTCTGTGTCTACTAGAGATACGGGGATGTCCTTAGGAAATGTTATAGTCCAAATTGTCCCTCATCTAACCATACTAAAAACATTGAGCTACGACAAACAAGGGCCGAGATATTAAGCAAAATGTTCGTCAACTTTGGTATCGTCTCACTTATTTTTATTATGTTACTTATGATTTTTGCACTAAACTTTGGAGGCTCATAACTCTTGTTCTACAAGAGATACTGGGATCTCCTTTGGATAAGTTATAGTACTCTTTGCTCCCAATACAAGGATATTTTAAACTTGAGGCTACCTCAATATCGTCGTCAACTTATTTTTTGTCTCACTTATTGTTAGAAGGTTACTTTTGATTTTTGAAAATAAACTTTGCATTCTCGTAACTCTGGTTCTACCAGAGATACGGGGATGTAAATAATGTGACCTTGACACAAATGTTCGGATAATTATAAAGGTCTTTGCATGTTCCAAGCAAAAAAAAAAACTTCGCGGTTTCGAACCTGTGGCCTTCCGGGAGTGAGGCGGATGCGATAACCGCTATACTAAAGATATGTTATTATTTTTAATCGAAAGAACAGGGTCAAGTAATTAAGCAATACGTGAACAAACAAACCCCTCCATAGAAAATGCATTAGACTATACTTTGCAGGCTCGTAACTCTGTTTCTACTGTAGATAAGGCGATGTCCTTTGAGTATGTTATATTCCAATTTGTCCCCCATCTAACCATACTAAAAACATTGAGCTACGACAAACAGGGGCCGAGTAATTAAGCTAAACGTAAACAAACAACCCGTCCAAAGGAAATGCATTAGACTATGCTTTGCAGGCCCATAACTCTGTGTCTACTAGAGATACGGGGATGTCCTTAGGATAAGTTATAGTCCAAATTGTCCTTCATCTAACCATACTAAAAACTTTGGGCTACGACAAACAGGGGCCGAGTACTTAAGCAAAACGTAACGAAACAAACCCCCTCCATAGGAAATGCATTAGACTATACTTTGCAGGCTCGTAACTCTGTTTCTACTGGAGATACGGGGATGTCCTATGAGTATGTTATAGTCCAATTTGTCCCCCATCTAACCATACTAAAAATAATGAGCTACGACAAACAGGGGCCGAGTAATTAAGCTAAACGTAAACAAACAACCCGTCCATAGGAAATGCATTAGACTATATTTTGCAGGCCCATAACTCTGTGTCTACTAGAGATACGGGGATGTCCTTAGGAAATGTTATAGTACAAATTGTCCCCCATCTAACCATACTAAAAACATTAAGCTACGACAAACAGGGGCCGAGTTCTTAAGCAAAACGTAACGAAACAAACCCCCTCCATAGGAAATGCATTAGACTATACTTTGCAGGCTCGTAACTCTGTTTCTACTGGAGATACGGGGATGTCCTATGAGAATGTTATAGTCCAATTTGTCCCCCATCTAACCATACTAAAAATAATGAGCTACGACAAACAGGGGCCGAGTAATTAAGCTAAACGTAAACAAACAACCCGTCCATAGGAAATGCATTAGACTATATTTTGCAGGCCCATAACTCTGTGTCTACTAGAGATACGGGGATGTCCTTAGGAAATGTTATAGTCCATATTGTCCCCCATCTAACCATACTAAAAACATTGAGCTACGACAAACAAGGGCCGAGATATTAAGCAAAATGTTCGTCAACTTTGGTATCGTCTCACTTATTTTTATTATGTTACTTATGATTTTTGCACTAAACTTTGGAGGCTCATAACTCTTGTTCTACAAGAGATACTGGGATCTCCTTTGGATAAGTTATAGTACTCTTTGCTCCCCATACAAGGATATTTTAAACTTGAGGCTACCTCAATATCGTCGTCAACTTATTTTTTGTCTCACTTATTGTTAGAAGGTTACTTTTGATTTTTGAAAATAAACTTTGCAGGCTCGTAACTCTGGTTCTACCAGAGATACGGGGATGTAAATAATGTGACCTTGACACAAATGTTCGGATAATTATAAAGGTCTTTGCATGTTCCAAGCAAAAGAAAAAACTTCGCAGTTTCGAACCTGTGGCCTTCCGGGAGTGAGGCGGATGCGATAACCGCTACACTAAAGATATGTTATTATTTTTAATCGAAAGAACAGGGTCAAGTAATTAAGCAATACGTGAACAAACAAACCCCTCCATAGAAAATGCATTAGACTATACTTTGCAGGCTCGTAACTCTGTTTCTACTGTAGATAAGGCGATGTCCTTTGAGTATGTTATATTCCAATTTGTCCCCCATCTAACCATACTAAAAACATTGAGCTACGACAAACAGGGGCCGAGTAATTAAGCTAAACGTAAACAAACAACCCGTCCAAAGGAAATGCATTAGACTATGCTTTGCAGGCCCATAACTCTGTGTCTACTAGAGATACGGGGATGTCCTTAGGATATGTTATAGTCCAAATTGTCCTTCATCTAACCATACTAAAAACTTTGGGCTACGACAAACAGGGGCCGAGTACTTAAGCAAAACGTAACGAAACAAACCCCCTCCATAGGAAATGCATTAGACTATACTTTGCAGGCTCGTAACTCTGTTTCTACTGGAGAAACGGGGATGTCCTATGAGAATGTTATAGTCCAATTTGTCCCCCATCTAACCATACTAAAAATAATGAGCTACGACAAACAGGGGCCGAGTAATTAAGCTAAACGTAAACAAACAACCCGTCCATAGGAAATGCATTAGACTATATTTTGCAGGCCCATAACTCTGTGTCTACTAGAGATACGGGGATGTCCTTAGGAAATGTTATAGTCCATATTGTACCCCATCTAACCATACTAAAAACATTGAGCTACGACAAACAAGGGCCGAGATATTAAGCAAAATGTTCGTCAACTTTGGTATCGTCTCACTTATTTTTATTATGTTACTTATGATTTTTGCACTAAACTTTGGAGGCTCATAACTCGCTCCCCATACAAGGATACTTTAAACTTGAGGCTACCTCAATATCGTCGTCAACTTATTTTTTGTCTCACTTATTGTTAGAAGGTTACTTTTGATTTTTGAAAATAAACTTTGCAGGCTCGTAACTCTGGTTCTACCAGAGATACGGGGATGTAAATAATGTGACCTTGACACAAATGTTCGGATAATTATAAAGGTCTTTGCATGTTCCAAGCAAAAGAAAAAACTTCGCGGTTTCGAACCTGTGGCCTTGCGGGAGTGAGGCGGATGCGATAACCGCTACACTAAAGATATGTTATTATTTTTAATCGAAAGAAGAGGGTCAAGTAATTAAGCAATACGTGAACAAACAAACCCCTCCATAGAAAATGCATTAGACTATACTTTGCAGGCTCGTAACTCTGTTTCTACTGGAGATACGGGGATGTCCTATGAGTATGTTATAGTCCAATTTGTCCCCCATCTAACCATACTAAAAATAATGAGCTACGACAAACAGGGGCCGAGTAATTAAGCTAAACGTAAACAAACAACCCGTCCATAGGAAATGCATTAGACTATATTTTGCAGGCCCATAACTCTGTGTCTACTAGAGATACGGGGATGTCCTTAGGAAATGTTATAGTCCAAATTGTCCCTCATCTAACCATACTAAAAACATTGAGCTACGACAAACAAGGGCCGAGATATTAAGCAAAATGTTCGTCAACTTTGGTATCGTCTCACTTATTTTTATTATGTTACTTATGATTTTTGCACTAAACTTTGGAGGCTCATAACTCTTGTTCTACAAGAGATACTGGGATCTCCTTTGGATAAGTTATAGTACTCTTTGCTCCCCATACAAGGATATTTTAAACTTGAGGCTACCTCAATATCGTCGTCAACTTATTTTTTGTCTCACTTATTGTTAGAAGGTTATTTTTGATTTTTGAAAATAAACTTTGCAGGCTCGTAACTCTGGTTCTACAAGATACGGGGATGTAAATAATGTGACCTTGACACAAATGTTCGGATAATTATAAAGGTCTTTGCATGTTCCAAGCAAAAGAAAAAACTTCGCAGTTTCGAACCTGTGGCCTTCCGGGAGTGAGGCGGATGCGATAACCGCTACACTAAAGATATGTTATTATTTTTAATCGAAAGAACAGGGTCAAGTAATTAAGCAATACGTGAACAAACAAACCCCTCCATAGAAAATGCATTAGACTATACTTTGCAGGCTCGTAACTCTGTTTCTACTGTAGATAAGGCGATGTCCTGTGAGTATGTTAAATTCCAATTTGTCCCCCATCTAACCATACTAAAAACATTGAGCTACGACAAACAGGGGCCGAGTAATTAAGCTAAACGTAAACAAACAACCCGTCCAAAGGAAATGCATTAGACTATGCTTTGCAGGCCCATAACTCTGTGTCTACTAGAGATACGGGGATGTCCTTAGGATATGTTATAGTCCAAATTGTCCTTCATCTAACCATACCAAAAACTTTGGGCTACGACAAACAGGGGCCGAGTACTTAAGCAAAACGTAACGAAACAAACCCCCTCCATAGGAAATGCATTAGACTATACTTTGCAGGCTCGTAACTCTGTTTCTACTGGAGATACGGGGATGTCCTATGAGTATGTTATAGTCCAATTTGTCCACCATCTAACCATACTAAAAATAATGAGCTACGACAAACAGGGGCCGAGTAATTAAGCTAAACGTAAACAAACAACCCGTCCATAGGAAATGCATTAGACTATATTTTGCAGGCTCATAACTCTGTGTCTACTAGAGATACGGGGATGTCCTTAGGATATGTTATAGTCCAGATTGTCCTTCATCTAACCATACTAAAAACTTTGGGCTACGACAAACAGGGGCCGAGTACTTAAGCAAAACGTAACGAAACAAACCCCCTCCATAGGAAATGCATTAGACTATACTTTGCAGGCTCGTAACTCTGTTTCTACTGGAGATACGGGGATGTCCTATGAGTATGTTATAGTCCAATTTGTCTCCCATCTAACCATACTAAAAATAATGAGCTACGACAAACAGGGGCCGAGTAATTAAGCTAAACGTAAACAAACAACCCGTCCATAGGAAATGCATTAGACTATATTTTGCAGGCCCATAACTCTGTGTCTACTAGAGATACGGGGATGTCCTTAGGAAATGTTATAGTCCAAATTGTCCCTCATCTAACCATACTAAAAACATTGAGCTACGACAAACAAGGGCCGAGATATTAAGCAAAATGTTCGTCAACTTTGGTATCGTCTCACTTATTTTTATTATGTTACTTATGATTTTTGCACTAAACTTTGGAGGCTCATAACTCTTGTTCTACAAGAGATACTGGGATCTCCTTTGGATAAGTTATAGTACTCTTTGCTCCCCATACAAGGATATTTTAAACTTGAGGCTACCTCAATATCGTCGTCAACTTATTTTTTGTCTCACTTATTGTTAGAAGGTTACTTTTGATTTTTGAAAATAAACTTTGCAGGCTCGTAACTCTGGTTCTACCAGAGATACGGGGATGTAAATAATGTGACCTTGACACAAATGTTCGGATAATTATAAAGGTCTTTGCATGTTCCAAGCAAAAGAAAAAACTTCGCAGTTTCGAACCTGTGGCCTTCCGGGAGTGAGGCGGATGCGATAACCGCTACACTAAAGATATGTTATTATTTTTAATCGAAAGAACAGGGTCAAGTAATTAAGCAATACGTGAACAAACAAACCCCTCCATAGAAAATGCATTAGACTATACTTTGCAGGCTCGTAACTCTGTTTCTACTGTAGATAAGGCGATGTCCTTTGAGTATGTTAAATTCCAATTTGTCCCCCATCTAACCATACTAAAAACATTGAGCTACGACAAACAGGGGCCGAGTAATTAAGCTAAACGTAAACAAACAACCCGTCCAAAGGAAATGCATTAGACTATGCTTTGCAGGCCCATAACTCTGTGTCTACTAGAGATACGGGGATGTCCTTAGGATATGTTATAGTCCAAATTGTCCTTCATCTAACCATACTAAAAACTTTGGGCTACGACAAACAGGGGCCGAGTACTTAAGCAAAACGTAACGAAACAAACCCCCTCCATAGGAAATGCATTAGACTATACTTTGCAGGCTCGTAACTCTGTTTCTACTGGAGATACGGGGATGTCCTATGAGTATGTTATAGTCCAATTTGTCCACCATCTAACCATACTAAAAATAATGAGCTACGACAAACAGGGGCCGAGTAATTAAGCTAAACGTAAACAAACAACCCGTCCAAAGGAAATGCATTAGACTATGCTTTGCAGGCCCATAACTCTGTGTCTACTAGAGATACGGGGATGTCCTTAGGATATGTTATAGTCCAAATTGTCCTTCATCTAACCATACTAAAAACTTTGGGCTACGACAAACAGGGGCCGAGTACTTAAGCAAAACGTAACGAAACAAACCCCCTCCATAGGAAATGCATTAGACTATACTTTGCAGGCTCGTAACTCTGTTTCTACTGGAGATACGGGGATGTCCTATGAGTATGTTATAGTCCAATTTGTCCACCATCTAACCATACTAAAAATAATGAGCTACGACAAACAGGGGCCGAGTAATTAAGCTAAACGTAAACAAACAACCCGTCCATAGGAAATGCATTAGACTATATTTTGCAGGCTCATAACTCTGTGTCTACTAGAGATACGGGGATGTCCTTAGGATATGTTATAGTCCAGATTGTCCTTCATCTAACCATACTAAAAACTTTGGGCTACGACAAACAGGGGCCGAGTTTTTAAGCAAAACGTAACGAATCAAACCCCCTCCATAGGAAATGCATTAGACTATACTTTGCAGGCTCGTAACTCTGTTTCTACTGGAGATACGGGGATGTCCTATGAGTATGTTATAGTCCAATTTGTCTCCCATCTAACCATACTAAAAATAATGAGCTACGACAAACAGGGGCCGAGTAATTAAGCTAAACGTAAACAAACAACCCGTCCATAGGAAATGCATTAGACTATATTTTGCAGGCCCATAACTCTGTGTCAACTAGAGATACGGGGATGTCCTTAGGAAATGTTATAGTCCAAATTGTCCCTCATCTAACCATACTAAAAACATTGAGCTACGACAAACAAGGGCCGAGATATTAAGCAAAATGTTCGTCAACTTTGGTATCGTCTCACTTATTTTTATTATGTTACTTATGATTTTTGCACTAAACTTTGGAGGCTCATAACTCTTGTTCTACAAGAGATACTGGGATCTCCTTTGGATAAGTTATAGTACTCTTTGCTCCCCATACAAGGATATTTTAAACTTGAGGCTACCTCAATATCGTCGTCAACTTATTTTTTGTCTCACTTATTGTTAGAAGGTTACTTTTGATTTTTGAAAATAAACTTTGCAGGCTCGTAACTCTGGTTCTACCAGAGATACGGGGATGTAAATAATGTGACCTTGACACAAATGTTCGGATAATTATAAAGGTCTTTGCATGTTCCAAGCAAAAGAAAAAACTTCGCAGTTTCGAACCTGTGGCCTTCCGGGAGTGAGGCGGATGCGATAACCGCTACACTAAAGATATGTTATTATTTTTAATCGAAAGAACAGGGTCAAGTAATTAAGCAATACGTGAACAAACAAACCCCTCCATAGAAAATGCATTAGACTATACTTTGCAGGCTCGTAACTCTGTTTCTACTGTAGATAAGGCGATGTCCTTTGAGTATGTTAAATTCCAATTTGTCCCCCATCTAACCATACTAAAAACATTGAGCTACGACAAACAGGGGCCGAGTAATTAAGCTAAACGTAAACAAACAACCCGTCCAAAGGAAATGCATTAGACTATGCTTTGCAGGCCCATAACTCTGTGTCTACTAGAGATACGGGGATGTCCTTAGGATATGTTATAGTCCAAATTGTCCTTCATCTAACCATACTAAAAACTTTGGGCTACGACAAACAGGGGCCGAGTACTTAAGCAAAACGTAACGAAACAAACCCCCTCCATAGGAAATGCATTAGACTATACTTTGCAGGCTCGTAACTCTGTTTCTACTGGAGATACGGGGATGTCCTATGAGTATGTTATAGTCCAATTTGTCCACCATCTAACCATACTAAAAATAATGAGCTACGACAAACAGGGGCCGAGTAATTAAGCTAAACGTAAACAAACAACCCGTCCATAGGAAATGCATTAGACTATATTTTGCAGGCTCATAACTCTGTGTCTACTAGAGATACGGGGATGTCCTTAGGATATGTTATAGTCCAGATTGTCCTTCATCTAACCATACTAAAAACTTTGGGCTACGACAAACAGGGGCCGAGTACTTAAGCAAAACGTAACGAAACAAACCCCCTCCATAGGAAATGCATTAGACTATACTTTGCAGGCTCGTAACTCTGTTTCTACTGGAGATACGGGGATGTCCTATGAGTATGTTATAGTCCAATTTGTCCCCCGTCTAACCATACTAAAAATAATGAGCTACGACAAACAGGGGCCGAGTAATTAAGCTAAACGTAAACAAACAACCCGTCCATAGGAAATGCATTAGACTATATTTTGCAGGCCCATAACTCTGTGTCTACTAGAGATACGGGGATGTCCTTAAGAAATGTTATAGTCCAAATTGTCATCCATCTAACCATACTAAAAACATTGAGCTACGACAAACAGGGGTAGAGTACTTAAGCAAAACGTAACGAAACAAACCCCCTCCATAGGAAATGCATTAGACTATACTTTGCAGGCTCGTAACTCTGTTTCTACTGGAGATACGGGGATGTCCTATGAGTATGTTATAGTCCAATTTGTCCCCCATCTAACCATACTAAAAATAATGAGCTACGAGAAACAGGGGCCGAGTAATTAAGCTAAACGTAAACAAACAACCCGTCCATAGGAAATGCATTAGACTATATTTTGCAGGCCCATAACTCTGTGTCTACTAGAGATACGGGGATGTCCTTAGGAAATGTTATAGTCCAAATTGTCCCCCATCTAACCATACTAAAAACATTGAGCTACGACAAACAAGGGCCGAGATATTAAGCAAAATGTTCGTCAACTTTGGTATCGTCTCACTTATTTTTATTATGTTACTTATGATTTTTGCACTAAACTTTGGAGGCTCATAACTCGCTCCCCATACAAGGATACTTTAAACTTGAGGCTACCTCAATATCGTCGTCAACTTATTTTTTGTCTCACTTATTGTTAGAAGGTTACTTTTGATTTTTGAAAATAAACTTTGCAGGCTCGTAACTCTGGTTCTACCAGAGATACGGGGATGTAAATAATGTGACCTTGACACAAATGTTCGGATAATTATAAAGGTCTTTGCATGTTCCAAGCAAAAGAAAAAACTTCGCGGTTTCGAACCTGTGGCCTTCCGGGAGTGAGTCGGATGCGATAACCGTTACACTAAAGATATGTTATTATTTTTAATCGAAAGAACAGGGTCAAGTAATTAAGCAATACGTGAACAAACAAACCCCTCCATAGAAAATGCATTAGACTATACTTTGCAGGCTCGTAACTCTGTTTCTACTGTAGATAAGGCGATGTCCTTTGAGTATGTTATATTCCAATTTGTCCCCCATCTAACCATACTAAAAACATTGAGCTACGACAAACAGGGGCCGAGTAATTAAGCTAAACGTAAACAAACAACCCGTCCAAAGGAAATGCATTAGACTATGCTTTGCAGGCCCATAACTCTGTGTCTACTAGAGATACGGGGATGTCCTTAGGATATGTTATAGTCCAAATTGTCCTTCATCTAACCATACTAAAAACTTTGGGCTACGACAAACAGGGGCCGAGTACTTAAGCAAAACGTAACGAAACAAACCCCCTCCATAGGAAATGCATTAGACTATACTTTGCAGGCTCGTAACTCTGTTTCTACTGGAGATACGGGGATGTCCTATGAGTATGTTATAGTCCAATTTGTCCCCCATCTAACCATACTAAAAACATTGAGATACGACAAACAGTAGTCGAGTAATTAAGCTAATCGTAAACAAACAAACCCCTCCATAGGAAATGCATTAGACTATACTTTGTAGGCCCATAACTCTGTGTCTACTAGAGATACGGGGATGTCCTTAGGATATGTTATAGTCCAAATTGTCCCCCATCTAACCATACTAAAAACTTTGGGCTACGACAAACAGGGGCCGAGTACTTAAGCAAAACGTAACGAAACAAACCCCCTCCATAGGAAATGCATTAGACTATATTTTGCAGGCTCGTAACTCTGTTTCTACTGGAGATACGGGGATGTCCTTTGAGTATGTTATAGTCCAAATTGTCCCCCATCTAACCATACTAAAAACATTGAGCTACGACAAACAAGGGCCGAGATATTAAGCAAAATGTTCGTCAATTTTGGTATCGTCTCACTTATTTTTATTATGTTACTTATGATTTTTGCACTAAATTTTGGAGGCTCATAACTCTTGTTCTACAAGAGATACTGGGATCTCCTTTGGATATGTTATAGTACTCTTTGCTCCCCATACAAGGATACTTTAAACTTGAGGCTACCTCAATATCGTCGTCAACTTATTTTTTGTCTCACTTATTGTTAGAAGGTTACTTTTGATTTTTGAAAATAAACTTTGCAGGCTCGTAACTCTGTTTCTACTGGAGATACGGGGATGTCCTTTGATTATGTTATAGACCAATTTGTCCCCCATCTAGCCATACTAAGAATTAGGGCTACGACAAACAGTAGTCGAGTAATTAAGCTAATCGTAAACAAACAAACCCCTCCATAGGAAATACATTAGACTAAATTCTGGAGGCTCGTAACTCTGGTTCTACCAGAGATACGGGGATGTAAATAATGTGACCTTGACACAAAATTTCGGATAATTATAAAGGTCTTTGCATGTTCCAAGCAAAAAAAAAACTTCGCGGTTTCGAACCTGTGGCCTTCCGGGAGTGAGGCGGATGCGATAACCGCTACACTAAAGATATGTTATTATTTTTAATCGAAAGAACAGGTTCAAGTAATTAAGCAATACGTGAACAAACAAACCCCTCCATAGAAAATGCATTAGACTATACTTTGCAAGGCCCATAACTCTGTTTCCACTGGAGATACGGGGATGTCCTTTGCGTATGTTATAGTCCAATTTGTCCCCCATCTAACCATACTAAAAACATTGAGCTACGACAAACAGGGGCCGAGTAATTAAGCTAAACGTAAGCAAACAACCCGTCCTTAGGAAATGCATTAGACTATACTTTGCAGGCCCATAACTCTGTGTCTACTACAGATACGGGGATGTCCTTAGGGTATGTTATAGTCCAAATTGTCCCCCATCTAACCATACTAAAAACATTGAGCTACAACAAACAAGGGCCGAGATATTAAGCAAAATGTTCGTCAACTTTGGTATCGTCTCACTTATTTTTATTATGTTACTTATGATTTTTGCACTAAACTTTGGAGGCTCATAACTCTTGTTCTACAAGAGATACTGGGATCTCCTTTGGATAAGTTATAGTACTCTTTGCTCCCCATACAAGGATATTTTAAACTTGAGGCTACCTCAATATCGTCGTCAACTTATTTTTTGTCTCACTTATTGTTAGAAGGTTACTTTTGATTTTTGAAAATAAACTTTGCAGGCTCGTAACTCTGGTTCTACCAGAGATACGGGGATGTAAATAATGTGACCTTGACACAAATGTTCGGATAATTATAAAGGTCTTTGCATGTTCCAAGCAAAAGAAAAAACTTCGCAGTTTCGAACCTGTGGCCTTCCGGGAGTGAGGCGGATGCGATAACCGCTACACTAAAGATATGTTATTATTTTTAATCGAAAGAACAGGGTCAAGTAATTAAGCAATACGTGAACAAACAAACCCCTCCATAGAAAATGCATTAGACTATACTTTGCAGGCTCGTAACTCTGTTTCTACTGTAGATAAGGCGATGTCCTTTGAGTATGTTAAATTCCAATTTGTCCCCCATCTAACCATACTAAAAACATTGAGCTACGACAAACAGGGGCCGAGTAATTAAGCTAAACGTAAACAAACAACCCGTCCAAAGGAAATGCATTAGACTATGCTTTGCAGGCCCATAACTCTGTGTCTACTAGAGATACGGGGATGTCCTTAGGATATGTTATAGTCCAAATTGTCCTTCATCTAACCATACTAAAAACTTTGGGCTACGACAAACAGGGGCCGAGTACTTAAGCAAAACGTAACGAAACAAACCCCCTCCATAGGAAATGCATTAGACTATACTTTGCAGGCTCGTAACTCTGTTTCTACTGGAGATACGGGGATGTCCTATGAGTATGTTATAGTCCAATTTGTCCACCATCTAACCATACTAAAAATAATGAGCTACGACAAACAGGGGCCGAGTAATTAAGCTAAACGTAAACAAACAACCCGTCCAAAGGAAATGCATTAGACTATGCTTTGCAGGCCCATAACTCTGTGTCTACTAGAGATACGGGGATGTCCTTAGGATATGTTATAGTCCAAATTGTCCTTCATCTAACCATACTAAAAACTTTGGGCTACGACAAACAGGGGCCGAGTACTTAAGCAAAACGTAACGAAACAAACCCCCTCCATAGGAAATGCATTAGACTATACTTTGCAGGCTCGTAACTCTGTTTCTACTGGAGATACGGGGATGTCCTATGAGTATGTTATAGTCCAATTTGTCCACCATCTAACCATACTAAAAATAATGAGCTACGACAAACAGGGGCCGAGTAATTAAGCTAAACGTAAACAAACAACCCGTCCATAGGAAATGCATTAGACTATATTTTGCAGGCTCATAACTCTGTGTCTACTAGAGATACGGGGATGTCCTTAGGATATGTTATAGTCCAGATTGTCCTTCATCTAACCATACTAAAAACTTTGGGCTACGACAAACAGGGGCCGAGTACTTAAGCAAAACGTAACGAATCAAACCCCCTCCATAGGAAATGCATTAGACTATACTTTGCAGGCTCGTAACTCTGTTTCTACTGGAGATACGGGGATGTCCTATGAGTATGTTATAGTCCAATTTGTCTCCCATCTAACCATACTAAAAATAATGAGCTACGACAAACAGGGGCCGAGTAATTAAGCTAAACGTAAACAAACAACCCGTCCATAGGAAATGCATTAGACTATATTTTGCAGGCCCATAACTCTGTGTCAACTAGAGATACGGGGATGTCCTTAGGAAATGTTATAGTCCAAATTGTCCCTCATCTAACCATACTAAAAACATTGAGCTACGACAAACAAGGGCCGAGATATTAAGCAAAATGTTCGTCAACTTTGGTATCGTCTCACTTATTTTTATTATGTTACTTATGATTTTTGCACTAAACTTTGGAGGCTCATAACTCTTGTTCTACAAGAGATACTGGGATCTCCTTTGGATAAGTTATAGTACTCTTTGCTCCCCATACAAGGATATTTTAAACTTGAGGCTACCTCAATATCGTCGTCAACTTATTTTTTGTCTCACTTATTGTTAGAAGGTTACTTTTGATTTTTGAAAATAAACTTTGCAGGCTCGTAACTCTGGTTCTACCAGAGATACGGGGATGTAAATAATGTGACCTTGACACAAATGTTCGGATAATTATAAAGGTCTTTGCATGTTCCAAGCAAAAGAAAAAACTTCGCAGTTTCGAACCTGTGGCCTTCCGGGAGTGAGGCGGATGCGATAACCGCTACACTAAAGATATGTTATTATTTTTAATCGAAAGAACAGGGTCAAGTAATTAAGCAATACGTGAACAAACAAACCCCTCCATAGAAAATGCATTAGACTATACTTTGCAGGCTCGTAACTCTGTTTCTACTGTAGATAAGGCGATGTCCTTTGAGTATGTTAAATTCCAATTTGTCCCCCATCTAACCATACTAAAAACATTGAGCTACGACAAACAGGGGCCGAGTAATTAAGCTAAACGTAAACAAACAACCCGTCCAAAGGAAATGCATTAGACTATGCTTTGCAGGCCCATAACTCTGTGTCTACTAGAGATACGGGGATGTCCTTAGGATATGTTATAGTCCAAATTGTCCTTCATCTAACCATACTAAAAACTTTGGGCTACGACAAACAGGGGCCGAGTACTTAAGCAAAACGTAACGAAACAAACCCCCTCCATAGGAAATGCATTAGACTATACTTTGCAGGCTCGTAACTCTGTTTCTACTGGAGATACGGGGATGTCCTATGAGTATGTTATAGTCCAATTTGTCCACCATCTAACCATACTAAAAATAATGAGCTACGACAAACAGGGGCCGAGTAATTAAGCTAAACGTAAACAAACAACCCGTCCATAGGAAATGCATTAGACTATATTTTGCAGGCTCATAACTCTGTGTCTACTAGAGATACGGGGATGTCCTTAGGATATGTTATAGTCCAGATTGTCCTTCATCTAACCATACTAAAAACTTTGGGCTACGACAAACAGGGGCCGAGTACTTAAGCAAAACGTAACGAAACAAACCCCCTCCATAGGAAATGCATTAGACTATACTTTGCAGGCTCGTAACTCTGTTTCTACTGGAGATACGGGGATGTCCTATGAGTATGTTATAGTCCAATTTGTCCCCCGTCTAACCATACTAAAAATAATGAGCTACGACAAACAGGGGCCGAGTAATTAAGCTAAACGTAAACAAACAACCCGTCCATAGGAAATGCATTAGACTATATTTTGCAGGCTCATAACTCTGTGTCTACTAGAGATACGGGGATGTCCTTAGGATATGTTATAGTCCAGATTGTCCTTCATCTAACCATACTAAAAACTTTGGGCTACGACAAACAGGGGCCGAGTACTTAAGCAAAACGTAACGAAACAAACCCCCTCCATAGGAAATGCATTAGACTATACTTTGCAGGCTCGTAACTCTGTTTCTACTGGAGATACGGGGATGTCCTATGAGTATGTTATAGTCCAATTTGTCCCCCGTCTAACCATACTAAAAATAATGAGCTACGACAAACAGGGGCCGAGTAATTAAGCTAAACGTAAACAAACAACCCGTCCATAGGAAATGCATTAGACTATATTTTGCAGGCCCATAACTCTGTGTCTACTAGAGATACGGGGATGTCCTTAAGAAATGTTATAGTCCAAATTGTCATCCATCTAACCATACTAAAAACATTGAGCTACGACAAACAGGGGTAGAGTACTTAAGCAAAACGTAACGAAACAAACCCCCTCCATAGGAAATGCATTAGACTATACTTTGCAGGCTCGTAACTCTGTTTCTACTGGAGATACGGGGATGTCCTATGAGTATGTTATAGTCCAATTTGTCCCCCATCTAACCATACTAAAAATAATGAGCTACGAGAAACAGGGGCCGAGTAATTAAGCTAAACGTAAACAAACAACCCGTCCATAGGAAATGCATTAGACTATATTTTGCAGGCCCATAACTCTGTGTCTACTAGAGATACGGGGATGTCCTTAGGAAATGTTATAGTCCAAATTGTCCCCCATCTAACCATACTAAAAACATTGAGCTACGACAAACAAGGGCCGAGATATTAAGCAAAATGTTCGTCAACTTTGGTATCGTCTCACTTATTTTTATTATGTTACTTATGATTTTTGCACTAAACTTTGGAGGCTCATAACTCGCTCCCCATACAAGGATACTTTAAACTTGAGGCTACCTCAATATCGTCGTCAACTTATTTTTTGTCTCACTTATTGTTAGAAGGTTACTTTTGATTTTTGAAAATAAACTTTGCAGGCTCGTAACTCTGGTTCTACCAGAGATACGGGGATGTAAATAATGTGACCTTGACACAAATGTTCGGATAATTATAAAGGTCTTTGCATGTTCCAAGCAAAAGAAAAAACTTCGCGGTTTCGAACCTGTGGCCTTCCGGGAGTGAGTCGGATGCGATAACCGTTACACTAATGATATGTTATTATTTTTAATCGAAAGAACAGGGTCAAGTAATTAAGCAATACGTGAACAAACAAACCCCTCCATAGAAAATGCATTAGACTATACTTTGCAGGCTCGTAACTCTGTTTCTACTGTAGATAAGGCGATGTCCTTTGAGTATGTTATATTCCAATTTGTCCCCCATCTAACCATACTAAAAACATTGAGCTACGACAAACAGGGGCCGAGTAATTAAGCTAAACGTAAACAAACAACCCGTCCAAAGGAAATGCATTAGACTATGCTTTGCAGGCCCATAACTCTGTGTCTACTAGAGATACGGGGATGTCCTTAGGATATGTTATAGTCCAAATTGTCCTTCATCTAACCATACTAAAAACTTTGGGCTACGACAAACAGGGGCCGAGTACTTAAGCAAAACGTAACGAAACAAACCCCCTCCATAGGAAATGCATTAGACTATACTTTGCAGGCTCGTAACTCTGTTTCTACTGGAGATACGGGGATGTCCTATGAGTATGTTATAGTCCAATTTGTCCCCCATCTAACCATACTAAAAACATTGAGCTACGACAAACAGTAGTCGAGTAATTAAGCTAATCGTAAACAAACAAACCCCTCCATAGGAAATGCATTAGACTATACTTTGTAGGCCCATAACTCTGTGTCTACTAGAGATACGGGGATGTCCTTAGGATATGTTATAGTCCAAATTGTCCCCCATCTAACCATACTAAAAACTTTGGGCTACGACAAACAGGGGCCGAGTACTTAAGCAAAACGTAACGAAACAAACCCCCTCCATAGGAAATGCATTAGACTATATTTTGCAGGCTCGTAACTCTGTTTCTACTGGAGATACGGGGATGTCCTTTGAGTATGTTATAGTCCAAATTGTCCCCCATCTAACCATACTAAAAACATTGAGCTACGACAAACAAGGGCCGAGATATTAAGCAAAATGTTCGTCAATTTTGGTATCGTCTCACTTATTTTTATTATGTTACTTATGATTTTTGCACTAAATTTTGGAGGCTCATAACTCTTGTTCTACAAGAGATACTGGGATCTCCTTTGGATATGTTATAGTACTCTTTGCTCCCCATACAAGGATACTTTAAACTTGAGGCTACCTCAATATCGTCGTCAACTTATTTTTTGTCTCACTTATTGTTAGAAGGTTACTTTTGATTTTTGAAAATAAACTTTGCAGGCTCGTAACTCTGTTTCTACTGGAGATACGGGGATGTCCTTTGATTATGTTATAGACCAATTTGTCCCCCATCTAGCCATACTAAGAATTAGGGCTACGACAAACAGTAGTCGAGTAATTAAGCTAATCGTAAACAAACAAACCCCTCCATAGGAAATACATTAGACTAAATTCTGGAGGCTCGTAACTCTGGTTCTACCAGAGATACGGGGATGTAAATAATGTGACCTTGACACAAAATTTCGGATAATTATAAAGGTCTTTGCATGTTCCAAGCAAAAAAAAAACTTCGCGGTTTCGAACCTGTGGCCTTCCGGGAGTGAGGCGGATGCGATAACCGCTACACTAAAGATATGTTATTATTTTTAATCGAAAGAACAGGTTCAAGTAATTAAGCAATACGTGAACAAACAAACCCCTCCATAGAAAATGCATTAGACTATACTTTGCAAGGCCCATAACTCTGTTTCCACTGGAGATACGGGGATGTCCTTTGCGTATGTTATAGTCCAATTTGTCCCCCATCTAACCATACTAAAAACATTGAGCTACGACAAACAGGGGCCGAGTAATTAAGCTAAACGTAAGCAAACAACCCGTCCTTAGGAAATGCATTAGACTATACTTTGCAGGCCCATAACTCTGTGTCTACTACAGATACGGGGATGTCCTTAGGGTATGTTATAGTCCAAATTGTCCCCCATCTAACCATACTAAAAACATTGAGCTACAACAAACAAGGGCCGAGATATTAAGCAAAATGTTCGTCAACTTTGGTATCGTCTCACTTATTTTTATTATGTTACTTATGATTTTTGCACTAAACTTTGGAGGCTCATAACTCTTGTTCTACAAGAGATACTGGGATCTCCTTTTGATATGTTATAGTACTCTTTGCTCCCCATACAAGGATACTTTAAACTTGAGGCTACCTCAATATCGTCGTCAACTTATTTTTTGTCTCACTTATTGTTAGAAGGTTACTTTTGATTTTTGAAAATAAACTTTGCAGGCTCGTAACTCTGTTTCTACTGGAGATACGGGGATGTCCTTTGAGTATGTTATAGACCAATTTGTCCCCCATCTAGCCATACTAAGAATTAGGGCTACGACAAACAGTAGTCGAGTAATTAAGCTAATCGTAAACAAACAAACCCCTCCATAAGAAATACATTAGACTAAATTCTGGAGGCTCGTCACTCTGGTTCTACCAGAGATACGGGGATGTAAATAATGTGACCTTGACACAAATTTTCGGATAATTATAAAGGTCTTTGCATGTTCCAAGAAAAAAAAACTTCGCGGTTTCGAACCTGTGGCCTTCCGGGAGTGAGGCGGATGCGATAACCGCTACACTAAAGATATGTTATTATTTTTAATCGAAAGAACAGGTTCAAGTAATTAAGCAATACGTGAACAAACAAACCCCTCCATAGAAAATGCATTAGACTATACTTTGCAAGGCCCATAACTCTGTGTCTACTAGAGATACCGGGATGTCCTTTGAGTATGTTATAGTCCAATTTGTCCCCCATCTAACCATACTAAAAACATTGAGCTACGACAAACAGGGGCCGAGATATTAAGCAAAATGTTCGTCAACTTTGGTATCGTCTCACTTATTTTTATTATGTTATTTATGATTTTTGCACTAAATTTTGGAGGCTCATAACTCTTGTTCTACAAGAGATACTGGGATCTCCTTTGGATATGTTATAGTACTCTTTGCTCCCCATACAAGGATACTTTAAACTTGAGGCTACCTCAATATCGTCGTCAACTTACTTTTTGTCTCACTTATTGTTAGAAGGTTACTTTTGATTTTTGAAAATATACTTTGCAGGCTCGTAACTCTGGTTCTACCAGAGATACGGGGATGTAAATAATGTGACCTTGACACAAATGTTCGGATAATTATAAAGGTCTTTGCATGTTCCTAGCAAAAAAAAAACTTCGCGGTTTCGAACCTGTGGCCTTCCGGGAGTGAGGCGGATGCGATAACCGCTACACTAAAGATATGTTATTATTTTTAATCGAAAGAACAGGTTCAAGTAATTAAGCAATACGTGAACAAACAAACCCCTCCATAGAAAATGCATTAGACTATACTTTGCAGGCTCGTAACTCTGTTTCTACTGGAGATACGGGGATGTCCTTTGAGTATGTTATAGACCAATTTGTCCAACATCTAGCCATACTAAGAATTAGGGCTACGACAAACAGTAGTCGAGTAATTAAGCTAGTCGTAAACAAACAAACCCCTCCATAGGAAATACATTAGACTAAATTCTGGAGGCTCGTAACTCTGGTTCTACCAGAGATACGGGGATGTAAATAATGTGACCTTGACACAAATGTTCGGATAATTATAAAGGTCTTTGCATGTACCAAGCAAAAAAAAAAACCTCGCGGTTTCGAACCTGTGGCCTTCCGGGAGTGAGGCGGATGCGATAACCGCTACACTAAAGATGTGTTATTATTTTTAATCGAAAGAACAGGGTCAAGTAATTAGGCAAAACGTAACGAAACAAACCCCCTCCATATCAAATGCATTAGACTATACTTTGCAGGCTCGTAACTCTGTTTCTACTGGAGATACGGGGATGTCCTTTGAGTATGTTATTTTCCAATTTGTCCCCCATCTAACCATACTAAAAACATTGAGCTACGACAAACAGTAGTCGAGTAATTAAGCAAAATGTTCGTCAACTTTGGTATCGTCTCACTTATTTTTATTATGTTACTTATAATTTTTGCACTAAACTTTGGAGGTTCATAACTCTTGTTCTACAAGAGATACTGGGATCTCCTTTGGATATTTTATAGTACTCTTTGCTCCCCATACAAGGATACTTTAAACTTGAGGCTACCTCAATATCGTCGTCAACTTATTTTTTGTCTCACTTATTTTTAGAAGGTTACTTTTGATTTTTGAAAATAAACTTTGCAGGCTCGTAACTCTGTTTCTACTGGAGATACGGGGATGTCCTTTGAGTATGTTATAGACCAATTTGTCCCCCATCTAGCCATACTAAGAATTAGGGCTACGACAAACAGTAGTCGAGTAATTAAGCTAATCGTAAACAAACAAACCCCTCCATAGGAAATACATTAGACTAAATTCTGGAGGCTCGTAACTCTGGTTCTACCAGAGATACGGGGATGTAAATAATGTGACCTTGACACAAATTTTCGGATAATTATAAAGGTCTTTGCATGTTCCAAGCAAAAAAAAAACTTCGCGGTTTCGAACCTGTGGCCTTCCGGGAGTGAGGCGGATGCGATAACCGCTACACTAAAGATATGTTATTATTTTTAATCGAAAGAACAGGGTCAAGTAATTAAGCAATACGTGAACAAACAAACCCCTCCATAGAAAATGCATTAGACTATACTTTGCAGGCTCGTAACTCTGTTTCTACTGGAGATACGGGGATGTCCTTTGAGTATGATATAGTCCAATTTGTCCCCCATCTAACCATACTAAAAACATTGAGCTACGACAAACAGTAGTCCAGTAATTAAGCTAATCGTAAACAAACAAACCCCTCCATAGGAAATACATTAGACTAAATTCTGGAGGCTCGTAACTCTGGTTCTACCAGAGATACGGGGATCTAAATAATGTGACCTTGACACAAATGTTCGGATAATTATAAAAAAAAACTTCGCGGTTTCGAACCTGTGGCCTTCCGGGAGTGAGGCGGATGCGATAACCGCTACACTAAGGATATGTTATTATTTTTAATCGAAAGAACAAGGTCAAGTAATTAAGCAAAACGTAACGAAACAAACCCCCTCCATAGGAAATGCATTAGACTATACTTTGCAGGCTCGTAACTCTGTTTCCACTGGAGATACGGGGACGTCCTTTGAGTATGTTATAGTCCAATTTGTCCCCCATCTAACCATACTAAAAACATTGAGCTACGACAAACAAGTGCCGAGTAATTAAGCTAAACGTAAACAAACAACCCGTCCATAGGAAATGCATAAGACTATACTTTGCAGGCCCATAACTCTGTGTCTACTAGAGATACGGGGATGTCCTTAGGATATGGTATTGTCCAATTTGTCCCCCATCTAACCATACTAAAATATTTGGGTTACGACAAACAGGGGCCGAGTACTTAAGCAAAACGTAAAGAAACAAACCCCCTCCATAGGAAATGAGTTAGACTATACTTTGCAGGCTCGTAACTCTGTTTCTACTGGAGATACTAGGATGTCCTTAGGTTATGTTATAGTCCAAATTGTCCCCCATCTAACCATAGTAAAAACGTTGGGCTACGAAAAACAGGGGCCGAGTAATTAAGTTAAACGTAAAAAAACAACCCCTCCATAGGAAATGCATTAGACTATACTTTGCAGGCTCGTAACTCTGTTTCTACTGGAGATACGGGGATGTCCTTTGAGTATGTTTTAGTCCAATTTGTCTGTCATCTAACCATACTAAAAACATTGAGCTACGACAAACAGGGGCCGAGATATTAAGCAAAATGTTCGTCAACTTTGGTATCGTCTCACTTATTTTTATTATGTTACTTATGATTTTTGCACTAAACTTTGGTGGCTCATAACTCTTGTTCTACAAGAGATACTGGGATCTCCTTTGGATAGGTTATAGTACTCTTTGCTCCCCATACAAGGATACTTTAAACTTGAGGCTACCTCAATATCGTCGTCAACTTACTTTTTGTCTCACTTATTGTTAGAAGGTTACTTTTGATTTTTGAAAATAAACTTTGCAGGCTCGTAACTCTGTTTCTACTGGAGATACGGGAATGTCCTTTGAGTATGTTATAGACCAATTTGTCCCCCATCTAGCCATACTAAGAATTAGGGCTACGACAAACAGTAGTCGAGTAATTAAGCTAATCGTAAACAAACAAACCCCTCCATAGGAAATACATTAGACTAAATTCTGGAGGCTCGTAACTCTGGTTCTACCAGAGATACGGGGATGTAAATAATGTGACCTTGACACAAATTTTCGGATAATTATAAAGGTCTTTGCATGTTCCAAGCAAAAAAAAAACTTCGCGGTTTCGAACCTGTGGCCTTTCGGGAGTGAGGCGGATGCGATAACCGCTACACTAAAGATATGTTATTATTTTTAATCGAAAGAACAGGGTCAAGTAATTAAGCAATACGTGAACAAACAAACCCCTCCATAGAAAATGCATTAGACTATACTTTGCAGGCTCGTAACTCTGTTTCTACTGGAGATACGGGGATGTCCTTTGAGTATGATATAGTCCAATTTGTCCCCCATCTAACCATACTAAAAACATTGAGCTACGACAAACAGTAGTCCAGTAATTAAGCTAATCGTAAACAAACAAACCCCTCCATAGGAAATACATTAGACTAAATTCTGGAGGCTCGTAACTCTGGTTCTACCAGAGATACGGGGATCTAAATAATGTGACCTTGACACAAATGTTCGGATAATTATAAAAAAAAACTTCGCGGTTTCGAACCTGTGGCCTTCCGGGAGTGAGGCGGATGCGATAACCGCTACAGTAAGGATATGTTATTATTTTTAATCGAAAGAACAAGGTCAAGTAATTAAGCAAAACGTAACGAAACAAACCCCCTCCATAGGAAATGCATTAGACTATACTTTGCAGGCTCGTAACTCTGTTTCCACTGGAGATACGGGGACGTCCTTTGAGTATGTTATAGTCCAATTTGTCCCCCATCTAACCATACTAAAAACATTGAGCTACGACAAACAAGTGCCGAGTAATTAAGCTAAACGTAAACAAACAACCCGTCCATAGGAAATGCATAAGACTATACTTTGCAGGCCCATAACTCTGTGTCTACTAGAGATACGGGGATGTCCTTAGGATATGTTATAGTCCAAATTGTCCCCCATCTAACCATACTAAAAACTTTGGGCTACGACAAACAGGGGCCGAGTACTTAAGCAAAACGTAACGAAACAAACCCCCTCCATAGGAAATGCATTAGACTATACTTTGCAGGCTCGTAACTCTGTTTCTACTGGAGATACGGGGATGTCCTTTGAGTATGTTATAGTCCAATTTGTCCCCCATCTAACCATACTAAAAACATTGAGCTACGACAAACAGGTGCCGAGTAATTAAGCTAAACGTAAACAAACAACCCGTCCATAGGAAATGCATAAGACTATACTTTGCAGGCCCATAACTCTGTGTCTACTAGAGATACGGGGATGTCCTTAGGATATGGTATTGTCCAATTTGTCCCCCATCTAACCATACTAAAATATTTGGGTTACGACAAACAGGGGCCGAGTACTTAAGCAAAACGTGAAGAAACAAACCCCCTCCATAGGAAATGAGTTAGACTATACTTTGCAGGCTCGTAACTCTGTTTCTACTGGAGATACTAGGATGTCCTTAGGTTATGTTATAGTCCAAATTGTCCCCCATCTAACCATAGTAAAAACGTTGGGCTACGACAAACAGGGGCCGAGTAATTAAGTTAAACGTAAAAAAACAACCCCTCCATAGGAAATGCATTAGACTATACTTTGCAGGCTCGTAACTCTGTTTCTACTGGAGATACGGAGATGTCCTTTGAGTATGTTTTAGTCCAATTTGTCTGTCATCTAACCATACTAAAAACATTGAGCTACGACAAACAGGGGCCGAGATATTAAGCAAAATGTTCGTCAACTTTGGTATCGTCTCACTTATTTTTATTATGTTACTTATGATTTTTGCACTAAACTTTGGAGGCTCATAACTCTTGTTCTACAAGAGGTACTGGGATCTCCTTTGGATATGTTATAGTACTCTTTGCTCCCCATACAAGGATACTTTAAACTTGAGGCTACCTCAATATCGTCGTCAACTTACTTTTTGTCTCACTTATTGTTAGAAGGTTACTTTTGATTTTTGAAAATATACTTTGCAGGCTCGTAACTCTGTTTCTACTGGAGATACGGGGATGTCCTTTGAGTATGTTATAGACCAATTTGTCCTTCATCTAGCCATACTAAGAATTAGGGCTACGACAAACAGTAGTCGAGTAATTAAGCTAATCGTATACAAACAAACCCCTCCATAGGAAATACATTAGACTAAATTCTGGAGGCTGGTAACTCTGGTTCTACCAGAGATACGGGGATGTAAATAATGTGACCTGGACACAAATGTTCGGATAATTATAAAAAAAACTTCGCGGTTTCGAACCTGTGGCCTTCCGGGAGTGAGGCGGATGCGATAACTGCTACACTAAATATATGTTATTATTTTTAATCGAAAGAACAGGGTCAAGTAATTAAGCAATACGTGAACAAACAAACCCCTCCATAGAAAATGCATTAGACTATACTTTGCAGGCTCGTAACTCTGTTTCTACTGTAGATACGGGGATGTCCTTTGAGTATGTTACAGTCCAATTTGTCCCCCATCTAACCATACTAAAAACATTGAGCTACGACAAACAGGGGCCGAGTAATTAAGCTAAACGTAAACAAACAACCCCTCCATAGGAAATGCATTAGACTATACTTTGCAGGCTCGTAACTCTGTTTCTACTGGAGATACGGGGATGTCCTTTGAATATGTTTTAGTCCAATTTGTCCCCCATCTAACCATACTAAAAACATTGAGCTACGACAAGAGTAATGAGCCGCCAAAGTTTAGTGCAAAAATCATAAGTAACATAATAAAAATAAGTGAGACGATACCAAAGTTGACGAACATTTTGCTTAATATCTCGGCCCCTGTTTGTCGTAGCTCAATGTTTTTGTATGGTTAGATGGGGGACAATTTGGACTATATCATATCCTAAGGACATCCCCGTATCTCTAGTAGACACAGAGTTATGGGCCTGCAAAGTATAGTCTAATGCATTTCCTATGGACGGGTTGTTTGTTTACGTTTAGCTTAATTACTCGACTACTGTTTGTCGTAGCTCATTGTTTTTAGTATGGTTAGATGAAGGACTAATTGGACCATAACATATCCTAAGGACATCCCGGTTTCTCTAGTAGACACAGAGTTATGGGCCTTGCAATGTATAGTCTAATGCATTTTCTATGGAGGGGTTTGTTTATTCACGTATTGCATAATTACTTGACCCTGTTCTTTCGATTAAAAATAATAACATATCTTTAGTGTAGCGGTTATCGCATCCGCCTCACTCCCGGAAGGCCACAGGTTCGAAACCGCGAAGTTTTTTTTTTTGCTTGGAACATGCAAAGACCTTTATAATTATCCGAACATTTGTGTCAAGGTCACATTATTTACATCCCCGTATCTCTGGTAGAACCAGAGTTACGAGCCTGCAAAGTTTATTTTCAAAAATCAAAAGTAACCTTCTAACAATAAGTGAGACAAAAAATAAGTTGACGACGATATTGAGGTAGCCTCAAGTTTAAAGTATCCTTGTATGGGGAGCAAAGAGTACTATAACATATCCAAAGGAGATCCCAGTATCTCTTGTAGAACAAGAGTTATGAGCCTCCAAAGTTTAGTGCAAAAATCATAAGTAACATAATAAAAATAAGTGAGACGATACCAAAGTTGACGAACATTTTGCTTAATATCTCGGCCCCTGTTTGTCGTAGCTCAATGTTTTTAGTATGGTTAGATGGGGGACAATTTGGACTATAACATATCCTAAGGACATCCCCGTATCTCTAGTAGACACAGAGTTATGGGCCTGCAAAATATAGTCTAATGCATTTCCTATGGACGGGTTGTTTGTTTATGTTTAGCTTAATTACTCGGCCCCTGTTTGTCGTAGCCCAAAGTTTTTAGTATGGTTAGATGGGGGACAAATTGGACTATAACATACTCAAAGGACATCCCCGTATCTCCAGTAGAAACAGAGTTACGAGCCTGCAAAGTATAGTCTAATGCATTTCCTATGGAGGGGGTTTGTTTCGTTACGTTTTGCTTAAGTACTCGGCTTCTGTTTGTCGTAGCCCAAAGTTTTTAGTATGGTTAGATGGGGGACAATTTGGACTATAACATATCCTAAGGACATCCCCGTATCTCTAGTAGACACAGAGTTATGGGCCTGCAAAGTATAGTCTAATGCATTTCCTATGGAGGGGTTTGTTTGTTTACGATTAGCTTAATTACTCGACTGCTGTTTGTCGTAGCTCAATGTTTTTAGTATGGTTAGATGGGGGACAAATTGGACTATAACATACTCAAAGGACATCCCCGTATCTCCAGTAGAAACAGAGTTACGAGCCTGCAAAGTATAGTCTAATGCATTTCCTATGGAGGGGGTTTGTTTCGTTACGTTTTGCTTAAGTACTCGGCCCCTGTTTGTCGTAGCCCAAAGTTTTTAGTATGGTTAGATGGGGGACAATTTGGACTATAACATATCCTAAGGACATCCCCGTATCTCTAGTAGACACAGAGTTATGGGCCTGCAAAGTATAGTCTAATGCATTTCCTATGGAGGGGTTTGTTTGTTTACGATTAGCTTAATTACTCGACTACTGTTTGTCGTAGCTCATTGTTTTTAGTATGGTTAGATGGGGGACAAATTGTACTATAACATACTCAAAGGACATCCCCGTATCTCCAGTAGAAACAGAGTTACGAGCCTGCAAAGTATAGTCTAATGCATTTTCTATGGAGGGGTTTGTTTGTTCACGTATTGCTTAATTACTTGACCCTGTTCTTTCGATTAAAAATAATAACATATCTTTAGTGTAGCGGTTATCGCATCCGCCTCACTCTCGGAAGGCCACAGGTTCGAAACCGCGAAGTTTTTTTTTTGCTTGGAACATGCAAAGACCTTTATAATTATCCGAACATTTGTGTCAAGGTCACATTATTTACATCCCCGTATCTCTGGTAGAACCAGAGTTACGAGCCTGCAAAGTTTATTTTCAAAAATCAAAAGTAACCTTCTAACAATAAGTGAGACAAAAAATAAGTTGACGACGATATTGAGGTAGCCTCAAGTTTAAAGTATCCTTGTATGGGGAGCAAAGAGTACTATAACATATCCAAAGGAGATCCCAGTATCTCTTGTAGAACAAGAGTTATGAGCCTCCAAAGTTTAGTGCAAAAATCATAAGTAACATAATAAAAATAAGTGTGACGATACCAAAGTTGACGAACATTTTGCTTAATATCTCGGCCCCTGTTTGTCGTAGCTCAATGTTTTTAGTATGGTTAGATGGGGGACAATTTGGACTATAACATATCCTAAGGACATCCCCGTATCTCTAGTAGACACAGAGTTATGGGCCTGCAAAATATAGTCTAATGCATTTCCTATGGACGGGTTGTTTGTTTATGTTTAGCTTAATTACTCGGCCCCTGTTTGTCGTAGCCCAAAGTTTTTAGTATGGTTAGATGGGGGACAAATTGGACTATAACATACTCAAAGGACATCCCCGTATCTCCAGTAGAAACAGAGTTACGAGCCAGCAAAGTATAGTCTAATGCATTTCCTATGGAGGGGGTTTGTTTCGTTACGTTTTGCTTAAGTACTCGGCTTCTGTTTGTCGTAGCCCAAAGTTTTTAGTATGGTTAGATGGGGGACAATTTGGACTATAACATATCCTAAGGACATCCCCGTATCTCTAGTAGACACAGAGTTATGGGCCTGCAAAGTATAGTCTAATGCATTTCCTATGGAGGGGTTTGTTTGTTTACGATTAGCTTAATTACTCGACTGCTGTTTGTCGTAGCTCAATGTTTTTAGTATGGTTAGATGGGGGACAAATTGGACTATAAAATACTCAAAGGACATCCCCGTATCTCCAGTAGAAACAGAGTTACGAGCCTGCAAAGTATAGTCTAATGCATTTCCTATGGAGGGGGTTTGTTTCGTTACGTTTTGCTTAAGTACTCGGCCCCTGTTTGTCGTAGCCCAAAGTTTTTAGTATGGTTAGATGGGGGACAATTTGGACTATAACATATCCTAAGGACATCCCCGTATCTCTAGTAGACACAGAGTTATAGGCCTGCAAAATATAGTCTACTGCATTTCCTATGGACGGGTTGTTTGTTTACGTTTAGCTTAATTACTCGGCCCTTGTTTGTCGTAGCTCATTATTTGTAGTATGGTTAGATGGGGGACAAATTGGACTATAACATACTCAAAGGACATCCCCGTATCTCCAGTAGAAACAGAGTTAGGAGCCTGCAAAGTATAGTCTAATGCATTTTCTATGGAGGGGTTTGTTTTTTCACGTATTGCTTAATTACTTGACCCTGATCTTTCGATTAAAAATAATAACATATCTTTAGTGTAGCGGTTATCGCATCCGCCTCACTCCCGGAAGGCCACAGGTTCGAAACCGCGAAGTTTTTTTTTATAATTATCCGAACATTTGTGTCAAGGTCACATTATTTACATCCCCGTATCTCTGGTAGAACCAGAGTTACGAGCCTCCAGAATTTAGTGTAATGTATTTCCTATGGAGGGGGTTTGTTTGTTTACGATTAGCTTAATTACTCGACTACTGTTTGTCGTAGCCCTAATTCTTGGTATGGCTAGATGAAGGACAAATTGGTCTATAACATACTCAAAGGACATCCCCGTATCTCCAGTAGAAACAGAGTTACGAGCCTGCAAAATTTATTTTCAAAAATCAAAAGTAACCTTCTAACAATAAGTGAGACAAAAAATAAGTTGACGACGATATTGCGGTAGCCTCAAGTTTAAAGTATCCTTGTATGGGGAGCAAAGAGTACTATAACATATCCAAAGGAGATCCCAGTATCTCTTGTAGAACAAGAGTTATGAGCCTCCAAAGTTTAGTGCAAAAATCATAAGTAACATAATAAAAATAAGTGAGACGATACAAAAGTTGACGAACATTTTGCTTAATATCTCGGACCCTGTTTGTCCTAGCTCAATGTTTTTAGTATGGTTAGATGAAGGACATTTTGGACTATAACATATCCTAAGGACATCTCCGTATCTCTAGTAGACACAGAGTTATGGGCCTGCAAAGTATAGTCTAATGCATTTGCTATGGACGGGTTGTTTGTTTACGTTTAGCTTAATTACTCGGCCCCTGTTTGTCGTAGCTCAATGTTTTTAGTATGGTTAGATGGGGGACAAATTGGACTATAACATACTCAAAGGACATCCCCGTATCTCCAATAGAAACAGAGTTACGAGCCTGCAAAGTATAGTCTAATGCATTTCCTATGGAGGGGGTTTGTTTCGTTACGTTTTGCTTAAGTACTCGGCCCCTGTTTGTCGTAGCCCAAAGTTTTTAGTATGGTTAGATGGGGGACAATTTGGACTATAACATATCCTAAGGACATCCCCGTATCTCTAGTAGACACAGAGTTATGGGCCTGCAAAGTATAGTCTAATGCATTTCCTATGGAGGGGTTTGTTTGTTTACGATTAGCTTAATTACTCGACTGCTGTTTGTCGTAGCTCAATGTTTTTAGTATGGTTAGATGGGGGACAAATTGGACTATAACATACTCAAAGGACATCCCCGTATCTCCAGTAGAAACAGAGTTACGAGCCTGCAAAGTATAGTCTAATGCATTTCCTATGGAGGGGGTTTGTTTCGTTACGTTTTGCTTAAGTACTCGGCCCCTGTTTGTCGTAGCCCAAAGTTTTTAGTATGGTTAGATGGGGGACAATTTGGACTATAACATATCCTAAGGACATCCCCGTATCTCTAGTAGACACAGAGTTATAGGCCTGCAAAATATAGTCTACTGCATTTCCTATGGACGGGTTGTTTGTTTACGTTTAGCTTAATTACTCGGCCCTTGTTTGTCGTAGCTCATTATTTGTAGTATGGTTAGATGGGGGACAAATTGGACTATAACATACTCAAAGGACATCCCCGTATCTCCAGTAGAAACAGAGTTAGGAGCCTGCAAAGTATAGTCTAATGCATTTTCTATGGAGGGGTTTGTTTTTTCACGTATTGCTTAATTACTTGACCCTGTTCTTTCGATTAAAAATAATAACATATCTTTAGTGTAGCGGTTATCGCATCCGCCTCACTCCCGGAAGGCCACAGGTTCGAAACCGCGAAGTTTTTTTTTATAATTATCCGAACATTTGTGTCAAGGTCACATTATTTACATCCCCGTATCTCTGGTAGAACCAGAGTTACGAGCCTCCAGAATTTAGTGTAATGTATTTCCTATGGAGGGGGTTTGTTTGTTTACGATTAGCTTAATTACTCGACTACTGTTTGTCGTAGCCCTAATTCTTGGTATGGCTAGATGAAGGACAAATTGGTCTATAACATACTCAAAGGACATCCCCGTATCTCCAGTAGAAACAGAGTTACGAGCCTGCAAAATTTATTTTCAAAAATCAAAAGTAACCTTCTAACAATAAGTGAGACAAAAAATAAGTTGACGACGATATTGCGGTAGCCTCAAGTTTAAAGTATCCTTGTATGGGGAGCAAAGAGTACTATAACATATCCAAAGGAGATCCCAGTATCTCTTGTAGAACAAGAGTTATGAGCCTCCAAAGTTTAGTGCAAAAATCATAAGTAACATAATAAAAATAAGTGAGACGATACAAAAGTTGACGAACATTTTGCTTAATATCTCGGACCCTGTTTGTCCTAGCTCAATGTTTTTAGTATGGTTAGATGAAGGACATTTTGGACTATAACATATCCTAAGGACATCCCCGTATCTCTAGTAGACACAGAGTTATGGGCCTGCAAAATATAGTCTAATGCATTTCCTATGGACGGGTTGTTTGTTTATGTTTAGCTTAATTACTCGGCCCCTGTTTGTCGTAGCCCAAAGTTTTTAGTATGGTTAGATGGGGGACAAATTGGACTATAACATACTCAAAGGACATCCCCGTATCTCCAGTAGAAACAGAGTTACGAGCCAGCAAAGTATAGTCTAATGCATTTCCTATGGAGGGGGTTTGTTTCGTTACGTTTTGCTTAAGTACTCGGCTTCTGTTTGTCGTAGCCCAAAGTTTTTAGTATGGTTAGATGGGGGACAATTTGGACTATAACATATCCTAAGGACATCCCCGTATCTCTAGTAGACACAGAGTTATGGGCCTGCAAAGTATAGTCTAATGCATTTCCTATGGAGGGGTTTGTTTGTTTACGATTAGCTTAATTACTCGACTGCTGTTTGTCGTAGCTCAATGTTTTTAGTATGGTTAGATGGGGGACAAATTGGACTATAAAATACTCAAAGGACATCCCCGTATCTCCAGTAGAAACAGAGTTACGAGCCTGCAAAGTATAGTCTAATGCATTTCCTATGGAGGGGGTTTGTTTCGTTACGTTTTGCTTAAGTACTCGGCCCCTGTTTGTCGTAGCCCAAAGTTTTTAGTATGGTTAGATGGGGGACAATTTGGACTATAACATATCCTAAGGACATCCCCGTATCTCTAGTAGACACAGAGTTATAGGCCTGCAAAATATAGTCTACTGCATTTCCTATGGACGGGTTGTTTGTTTACGTTTAGCTTAATTACTCGGCCCTTGTTTGTCGTAGCTCATTATTTGTAGTATGGTTAGATGGGGGACAAATTGGACTATAAAATACTCAAAGGACATCCCCGTATCTCCAGTAGAAACAGAGTTACGAGCCTGCAAAGTATAGTCTAATGCATTTCCTATGGAGGGGGTTTGTTTCGTTACGTTTTGCTTAAGTACTCGGCCCCTGTTTGTCGTAGCCCAAAGTTTTTAGTATGGTTAGATGGGGGACAATTTGGACTATAACATATCCTAAGGACATCCCCGTATCTCTAGTAGACACAGAGTTATGGGCCTGCAAAGTATAGTCTAATGCATTTCCTATGGAGGGGTTTGTTTGTTTACGATTAGCTTAATTACTCGACTGCTGTTTGTCGTAGCTCAATGTTTTTAGTATGGTTAGATGGGGGACAAATTGGACTATAACATACTCAAAGGACATCCCCGTATCTCCAGTAGAAACAGAGTTACGAGCCTGCAAAGTATAGTCTAATGCATTTCCTATGGAGGGGGTTTGTTTCGTTACGTTTTGCTTAAGTACTCGGCCCCTGTTTGTCGTAGCCCAAAGTTTTTAGTATGGTTAGATGGGGGACAATTTGGACTATAACATATCCTAAGGACATCCCCGTATCTCTAGTAGACACAGAGTTATAGGCCTGCAAAATATAGTCTACTGCATTTCCTATGGACGGGTTGTTTGTTTACGTTTAGCTTAATTACTCGGCCCTTGTTTGTCGTAGCTCATTATTTGTAGTATGGTTAGATGGGGGACAAATTGGACTATAACATACTCAAAGGACATCCCCGTATCTCCAGTAGAAACAGAGTTAGGAGCCTGCAAAGTATAGTCTAATGCATTTTCTATGGAGGGGTTTGTTTTTTCACGTATTGCTTAATTACTTGACCCTGTTCTTTCGATTAAAAATAATAACATATCTTTAGTGTAGCGGTTATCGCATCCGCCTCACTCCCGGAAGGCCACAGGTTCGAAACCGCGAAGTTTTTTTTTATAATTATCCGAACATTTGTGTCAAGGTCACATTATTTACATCCCCGTATCTCTGGTAGAACCAGAGTTACGAGCCTCCAGAATTTAGTGTAATGTATTTCCTATGGAGGGGGTTTGTTTGTTTACGATTAGCTTAATTACTCGACTACTGTTTGTCGTAGCCCTAATTCTTGGTATGGCTAGATGAAGGACAAATTGGTCTATAACATACTCAAAGGACATCCCCGTATCTCCAGTAGAAACAGAGTTACGAGCCTGCAAAATTTATTTTCAAAAATCAAAAGTAACCTTCTAACAATAAGTGAGACAAAAAATAAGTTGACGACGATATTGCGGTAGCCTCAAGTTTAAAGTATCCTTGTATGGGGAGCAAAGAGTACTATAACATATCCAAAGGAGATCCCAGTATCTCTTGTAGAACAAGAGTTATGAGCCTCCAAAGTTTAGTGCAAAAATCATAAGTAACATAATAAAAATAAGTGAGACGATACAAAAGTTGACGAACATTTTGCTTAATATCTCGGACCCTGTTTGTCCTAGCTCAATGTTTTTAGTATGGTTAGATGAAGGACATTTTGGACTATAACATATCCTAAGGACATCCCCGTATCTCTAGTAGACACAGAGTTATGGGCCTGCAAAATATAGTCTAATGCATTTCCTATGGACGGGTTGTTTGTTTATGTTTAGCTTAATTACTCGGCCCCTGTTTGTCGTAGCCCAAAGTTTTTAGTATGGTTAGATGGGGGACAAATTGGACTATAACATACTCAAAGGACATCCCCGTATCTCCAGTAGAAACAGAGTTACGAGCCAGCAAAGTATAGTCTAATGCATTTCCTATGGAGGGGGTTTGTTTCGTTACGTTTTGCTTAAGTACTCGGCTTCTGTTTGTCGTAGCCCAAAGTTTTTAGTATGGTTAGATGGGGGACAATTTGGAATATAACATATCCTAAGGACATCCCCGTATCTCTAGTAGACACAGAGTTATGGGCCTGCAAAGTATAGTCTAATGCATTTCCTATGGAGGGGTTTGTTTGTTTACGATTAGCTTAATTACTCGACTGCTGTTTGTCGTAGCTCAATGTTTTTAGTATGGTTAGATGGGGGACAAATTGGACTATAAAATACTCAAAGGACATCCCCGTATCTCCAGTAGAAACAGAGTTACGAGCCTGCAAAGTATAGTCTAATGCATTTCCTATGGAGGGGGTTTGTTTCGTTACGTTTTGCTTAAGTACTCGGCCCCTGTTTGTCGTAGCCCAAAGTTTTTAGTATGGTTAGATGGGGGACAATTTGGACTATAACATATCCTAAGGACATCCCCGTATCTCTAGTAGACACAGAGTTATAGGCCTGCAAAATATAGTCTACTGCATTTCCTATGGACGGGTTGTTTGTTTACGTTTAGCTTAATTACTCGGCCCTTGTTTGTCGTAGCTCATTATTTGTAGTATGGTTAGATGGGGGACAAATTGGACTATAACATACTCAAAGGACATCCCCGTATCTCCAGTAGAAACAGAGTTAGGAGCCTGCAAAGTATAGTCTAATGCATTTTCTATGGAGGGGTTTGTTTTTTCACGTATTGCTTAATTACTTGACCCTGATCTTTCGATTAAAAATAATAACATATCTTTAGTGTAGCGGTTATCGCATCCGCCTCACTCCCGGAAGGCCACAGGTTCGAAACCGCGAAGTTTTTTTTTATAATTATCCGAACATTTGTGTCAAGGTCACATTATTTACATCCCCGTATCTCTGGTAGAACCAGAGTTACGAGCCTCCAGAATTTAGTGTAATGTATTTCCTATGGAGGGGGTTTGTTTGTTTACGATTAGCTTAATTACTCGACTACTGTTTGTCGTAGCCCTAATTCTTGGTATGGCTAGATGAAGGACAAATTGGTCTATAACATACTCAAAGGACATCCCCGTATCTCCAGTAGAAACAGAGTTACGAGCCTGCAAAATTTATTTTCAAAAATCAAAAGTAACCTTCTAACAATAAGTGAGACAAAAAATAAGTTGACGACGATATTGCGGTAGCCTCAAGTTTAAAGTATCCTTGTATGGGGAGCAAAGAGTACTATAACATATCCAAAGGAGATCCCAGTATCTCTTGTAGAACAAGAGTTATGAGCCTCCAAAGTTTAGTGCAAAAATCATAAGTAACATAATAAAAATAAGTGAGACGATACAAAAGTTGACGAACATTTTGCTTAATATCTCGGACCCTGTTTGTCCTAGCTCAATGTTTTTAGTATGGTTAGATGAAGGACATTTTGGACTATAACATATCCTAAGGACATCTCCGTATCTCTAGTAGACACAGAGTTATGGGCCTGCAAAGTATAGTCTAATGCATTTGCTATGGACGGGTTGTTTGTTTACGTTTAGCTTAATTACTCGGCCCCTGTTTGTCGTAGCTCAATGTTTTTAGTATGGTTAGATGGGGGACAAATTGGACTATAACATACTCAAAGGACATCCCCGTATCTCCAATAGAAACAGAGTTACGAGCCTGCAAAGTATAGTCTAATGCATTTCCTATGGAGGGGGTTTGTTTCGTTACGTTTTGCTTAAGTACTCGGCCCCTGTTTGTCGTAGCCCAAAGTTTTTAGTATGGTTAGATGGGGGACAATTTGGACTATAACATATCCTAAGGACATCCCCGTATCTCTAGTAGACACAGAGTTATGGGCCTGCAAAGTATAGTCTAATGCATTTCCTATGGAGGGGTTTGTTTGTTTACGATTAGCTTAATTACTCGACTGCTGTTTGTCGTAGCTCAATGTTTTTAGTATGGTTAGATGGGGGACAAATTGGACTATAACATACTCAAAGGACATCCCCGTATCTCCAGTAGAAACAGAGTTACGAGCCTGCAAAGTATAGTCTAATGCATTTCCTATGGAGGGGGTTTGTTTCGTTACGTTTTGCTTAAGTACTCGGCCCCTGTTTGTCGTAGCCCAAAGTTTTTAGTATGGTTAGATGGGGGACAATTTGGACTATAACATATCCTAAGGACATCCCCGTATCTCTAGTAGACACAGAGTTATAGGCCTGCAAAATATAGTCTACTGCATTTCCTATGGACGGGTTGTTTGTTTACGTTTAGCTTAATTACTCGGCCCTTGTTTGTCGTAGCTCATTATTTGTAGTATGGTTAGATGGGGGACAAATTGGACTATAACATACTCAAAGGACATCCCCGTATCTCCAGTAGAAACAGAGTTAGGAGCCTGCAAAGTATAGTCTAATGCATTTTCTATGGAGGGGTTTGTTTTTTCACGTATTGCTTAATTACTTGACCCTGTTCTTTCGATTAAAAATAATAACATATCTTTAGTGTAGCGGTTATCGCATCCGCCTCACTCCCGGAAGGCCACAGGTTCGAAACCGCGAAGTTTTTTTTTATAATTATCCGAACATTTGTGTCAAGGTCACATTATTTACATCCCCGTATCTCTGGTAGAACCAGAGTTACGAGCCTCCAGAATTTAGTGTAATGTATTTCCTATGGAGGGGGTTTGTTTGTTTACGATTAGCTTAATTACTCGACTACTGTTTGTCGTAGCCCTAATTCTTGGTATGGCTAGATGAAGGACAAATTGGTCTATAACATACTCAAAGGACATCCCCGTATCTCCAGTAGAAACAGAGTTACGAGCCTGCAAAATTTATTTTCAAAAATCAAAAGTAACCTTCTAACAATAAGTGAGACAAAAAATAAGTTGACGACGATATTGCGGTAGCCTCAAGTTTAAAGTATCCTTGTATGGGGAGCAAAGAGTACTATAACATATCCAAAGGAGATCCCAGTATCTCTTGTAGAACAAGAGTTATGAGCCTCCAAAGTTTAGTGCAAAAATCATAAGTAACATAATAAAAATAAGTGAGACGATACAAAAGTTGACGAACATTTTGCTTAATATCTCGGACCCTGTTTGTCCTAGCTCAATGTTTTTAGTATGGTTAGATGAAGGACATTTTGGACTATAACATATCCTAAGGACATCTCCGTATCTCTAGTAGACACAGAGTTATGGGCCTGCAAAGTATAGTCTAATGCATTTGCTATGGACGGGTTGTTTGTTTACGTTTAGCTTAATTACTCGGCCCCTGTTTGTCGTAGCTCAATGTTTTTAGTATGGTTAGATGGGGGACAAATTGGACTATAACATACTCAAAGGACATCCCCGTATCTCCAATAGAAACAGAGTTACGAGCCTGCAAAGTATAGTCTAATGCATTTCCTATGGAGGGGGTTTGTTTCGTTACGTTTTGCTTAAGTACTCGGCCCCTGTTTGTCGTAGCCCAAAGTTTTTAGTATGGTTAGATGGGGGACAATTTGGACTATAACATATCCTAAGGACATCCCCGTATCTCTAGTAGACACAGAGTTATGGGCCTGCAAAGTATAGTCTAATGCATTTCCTATGGAGGGGTTTGTTTGTTTACGATTAGCTTAATTACTCGACTGCTGTTTGTCGTAGCTCAATGTTTTTAGTATGGTTAGATGGGGGACAAATTGGACTATAACATACTCAAAGGACATCCCCGTATCTCCAGTAGAAACAGAGTTACGAGCCTGCAAAGTATAGTCTAATGCATTTCCTATGGAGGGGGTTTGTTTCGTTACGTTTTGCTTAAGTACTCGGCCCCTGTTTGTCGTAGCCCAAAGTTTTTAGTATGGTTAGATGGGGGACAATTTGGACTATAACATATCCTAAGGACATCCCCGTATCTCTAGTAGACACAGAGTTATGGGCCTGCAAAATATAGTCTAATGCATTTCCTATGGACGGGTTGTTTGTTTATGTTTAGCTTAATTACTCGGCCCCTGTTTGTCGTAGCCCAAAGTTTTTAGTATGGTTAGATGGAGGACAAATTGGACTATAACATACTCAAAGGACATCCCCGTATCTCCAATAGAAACAGAGTTACGAGCCTGCAAACTATAGTCTAATGCATTTCCTATGGAGGGGGTTTGTTTCGTTACGTTTTGCTTAAGTACTCGGCCCCTGTTTGTCGTAGCCCAAAGTTTTTAGTATGGTTAGATGGGGGACAATTTGGACTATAACATATCCTAAGGACATCCCCGTATCTCTAGTAGACACAGAGTTATAGGCCTGCAAAATATAGTCTACTGCATTTCCTATGGACGGGTTGTTTGTTTACGTTTAGCTTAATTACTCGGCCCTTGTTTGTCGTAGCTCATTATTTGTAGTATGGTTAGATGGGGGACAAATTGGACTATAACATACTCAAAGGACATCCCCGTATCTCCAGTAGAAACAGAGTTAGGAGCCTGCAAAGTATAGTCTAATGCATTTTCTATGGAGGGGTTTGTTTTTTCACGTATTGCTTAATTACTTGACCCTGTTCTTTCGATTAAAAATAATAACATATCTTTAGTGTAGCGGTTATCGCATCCGCCTCACTCCCGGAAGGCCACAGGTTCGAAACCGCGAAGTTTTTTTTTATAATTATCCGAACATTTGTGTCAAGGTCACATTATTTACATCCCCGTATCTCTGGTAGAACCAGAGTTACGAGCCTCCAGAATTTAGTGTAATGTATTTCCTATGGAGGGGGTTTGTTTGTTTACGATTAGCTTAATTACTCGACTACTGTTTGTCGTAGCCCTAATTCTTGGTATGGCTAGATGAAGGACAAATTGGTCTATAACATACTCAAAGGACATCCCCGTATCTCCAGTAGAAACAGAGTTACGAGCCTGCAAAATTTATTTTCAAAAATCAAAAGTAACCTTCTAACAATAAGTGAGACAAAAAATAAGTTGACGACGATATTGCGGTAGCCTCAAGTTTAAAGTATCCTTGTATGGGGAGCAAAGAGTACTATAACATATCCAAAGGAGATCCCAGTATCTCTTGTAGAACAAGAGTTATGAGCCTCCAAAGTTTAGTGCAAAAATCATAAGTAACATAATAAAAATAAGTGAGACGATACAAAAGTTGACGAACATTTTGCTTAATATCTCGGACCCTGTTTGTCCTAGCTCAATGTTTTTAGTATGGTTAGATGAAGGACATTTTGGACTATAACATATCCTAAGGACATCTCCGTATCTCTAGTAGACACAGAGTTATGGGCCTGCAAAGTATAGTCTAATGCATTTGCTATGGACGGGTTGTTTGTTTACGTTTAGCTTAATTACTCGGCCCCTGTTTGTCGTAGCTCAATGTTTTTAGTATGGTTAGATGGGGGACAAATTGGACTATAACATACTCAAAGGACATCCCCGTATCTCCAATAGAAACAGAGTTACGAGCCTGCAAAGTATAGTCTAATGCATTTCCTATGGAGGGGGTTTGTTTCGTTACGTTTTGCTTAAGTACTCGGCCCCTGTTTGTCGTAGCCCAAAGTTTTTAGTATGGTTAGATGGGGGACAATTTGGACTATAACATATCCTAAGGACATCCCCGTATCTCTAGTAGACACAGAGTTATGGGCCTGCAAAGTATAGTCTAATGCATTTCCTATGGAGGGGTTTGTTTGTTTACGATTAGCTTAATTACTCGACTGCTGTTTGTCGTAGCTCAATGTTTTTAGTATGGTTAGATGGGGGACAAATTGGACTATAACATACTCAAAGGACATCCCCGTATCTCCAGTAGAAACAGAGTTACGAGCCTGCAAAGTATAGTCTAATGCATTTCCTATGGAGGGGGTTTGTTTCGTTACGTTTTGCTTAAGTACTCGGCCCCTGTTTGTCGTAGCCCAAAGTTTTTAGTATGGTTAGATGGGGGACAATTTGGACTATAACATATCCTAAGGACATCCCCGTATCTCTAGTAGACACAGAGTTATGGGCCTGCAAAATATAGTCTAATGCATTTCCTATGGACGGGTTGTTTGTTTATGTTTAGCTTAATTACTCGGCCCCTGTTTGTCGTAGCCCAAAGTTTTTAGTATGGTTAGATGGAGGACAAATTGGACTATAACATACTCAAAGGACATCCCCGTATCTCCAATAGAAACAGAGTTACGAGCCTGCAAACTATAGTCTAATGCATTTCCTATGGAGGGGGTTTGTTTCGTTACGTTTTGCTTAAGTACTCGGCCCCTGTTTGTCGTAGCCCAAAGTTTTTAGTATGGTTAGATGGGGGACAATTTGGACTATAACATATCCTAAGGACATCCCCGTATCTCTAGTAGACACAGAGTTATAGGCCTGCAAAATATAGTCTACTGCATTTCCTATGGACGGGTTGTTTGTTTACGTTTAGCTTAATTACTCGGCCCTTGTTTGTCGTAGCTCATTATTTGTAGTATGGTTAGATGGGGGACAAATTGGACTATAACATACTCAAAGGACATCCCCGTATCTCCAGTAGAAACAGAGTTAGGAGCCTGCAAAGTATAGTCTAATGCATTTTCTATGGAGGGGTTTGTTTTTTCACGTATTGCTTAATTACTTGACCCTGTTCTTTCGATTAAAAATAATAACATATCTTTAGTGTAGCGGTTATCGCATCCGCCTCACTCCCGGAAGGCCACAGGTTCGAAACCGCGAAGTTTTTTTTTATAATTATCCGAACATTTGTGTCAAGGTCACATTATTTACATCCCCGTATCTCTGGTAGAACCAGAGTTACGAGCCTCCAGAATTTAGTGTAATGTATTTCCTATGGAGGGGGTTTGTTTGTTTACGATTAGCTTAATTACTCGACTACTGTTTGTCGTAGCCCTAATTCTTGGTATGGCTAGATGAAGGACAAATTGGTCTATAACATACTCAAAGGACATCCCCGTATCTCCAGTAGAAACAGAGTTACGAGCCTGCAAAATTTATTTTCAAAAATCAAAAGTAACCTTCTAACAATAAGTGAGACAAAAAATAAGTTGACGACGATATTGCGGTAGCCTCAAGTTTAAAGTATCCTTGTATGGGGAGCAAAGAGTACTATAACATATCCAAAGGAGATCCCAGTATCTCTTGTAGAACAAGAGTTATGAGCCTCCAAAATTTAGTGCAAAAATCATAAGTAACATAATAAAAATAAGTGAGACGATACAAAAGTTGACGAACATTTTGCTTAATATCTCGGACCCTGTTTGTCCTAGCTCAATGTTTTTAGTATGGTTAGATGAAGGACATTTTGGACTATAACATATCCTAAGGACATCTCCGTATCTCTAGTAGACACAGAGTTATGGGCCTGCAAAGTATAGTCTAATGCATTTGCTATGGACGGGTTGTTTGTTTACGTTTAGCTTAATTACTCGGCCCCTGTTTGTCGTAGCTCAATGTTTTTAGTATGGTTAGATGGGGGACAAATTGGACTATAACATACTCAAAGGACATCCCCGTATCTCCAATAGAAACAGAGTTACGAGCCTGCAAAGTATAGTCTAATGCATTTCCTATGGAGGGGGTTTGTTTCGTTACGTTTTGCTTAAGTACTCGGCCCCTGTTTGTCGTAGCCCAAAGTTTTTAGTATGGTTAGATGGGGGACAATTTGGACTATAACATATCCTAAGGACATCCCCGTATCTCTAGTAGACACAGAGTTATGGGCCTGCAAAGTATAGTCTAATGCATTTCCTATGGAGGGGTTTGTTTGTTTACGATTAGCTTAATTACTCGACTGCTGTTTGTCGTAGCTCAATGTTTTTAGTATGGTTAGATGGGGGACAAATTGGACTATAACATACTCAAAGGACATCCCCGTATCTCCAGTAGAAACAGAGTTACGAGCCTGCAAAGTATAGTCTAATGCATTTTCTATGGAGGGGGTTTGTTTCGTTACGTTTTGCTTAAGTACTCGGCCCCTGTTTGTCGTAGCCCAAAGTTTTTAGTATGGTTAGATGAGGGACAATTTGGACTATAACATATCCTAAGGACATCCCCGTATCTCTAGTAGACACAGAGTTATGGGCCTGCAAAGTATAGTCTAATGCATTTCCTATGGACGGGTTGTTTGTTTACGTTTAGCTTAATTACTCGGCCCTTGTTTGTCGTAGCTCATTATTTGTAGTATGGTTAGATGGGGGACAAATTGGACTATAACATACTCAAAGGACATCCCCGTATCTCCAGTAGAAACAGATTTACGAGCCTGCAAAGTATAGTCTAATGCATTTCCTATGGAAGGGGTTTGTTTCGTTACGTTTTGCTTAAGTACTCGGCCCCTGTTAGTCGTAGCCCAAAGTCTTTAATATGGTTAGATGGGGGACAATTTGGACTATAACATATCCTAAGGACATCCCCGTATCTCTAGTAGACACAGAGTTATGGGCCTGCAAAATATAGTCTAATGCATTTCCTATGGACGGGTTGTTTGTTTACGTTTAGCTTAATTACTCGGCCCTTGTTTGTCGTAGCTCATTATTTGTAGTATGGTTAGATGAGGGACAAATTGGACTATAACATACTCAAAGGACATCCCCGTATCTCCAGTAGAAACAGATTTACGAGCCTGCAAAGTATAGTCTAATGCATTTCCTATGGAGGGGGTTTGTTTCGTTACGTTTTGCTTAAGTACTCGGCCCCTGTTTGTCGTAGCCCAAAGTTTTTAGTATGGTTAGATGGGGGACAATTTGGACTATAACATATCCTAAGGACATCCCCGTATCTCTAGTAGACACAGAGTTATGGGCCTGCAAAATATAGTCTACTGCATTTCCTATGGACGGGTTGTTTGTTTACGTTTAGCTTAATTACTCGGCCCTTGTTTGTCGTAGCTCATTATTTGTAGTATGGTTAGATGGGGGACAAATTGGACTATAACATACTCAAAGGACATCCCCGTATCTCCAGTAGAAACAGATTTACGAGCCTGCAAAGTATAGTCTAATGCATTTCCTATGGAGGGGGTTTGTTTCGTTACGTTTTGCTTAAGTACTCGGCCCCTGTTTGTCGTAGCCCAAAGTTTTTAGTATGGTTAGATGGGGGACAATTTGGACTATAACATATCCTAAGGACATCCCCGTATCTCTAGTAGACACAGAGTTATGGGCCTGCAAAGTATAGTCTAATGCATTTCCTATGGACGGGTTGTTTGTTTACGTTTAGCTTAATTACTCGGCCCTTGTTTGTCGTAGCTCATTATTTGTAGTATGGTTAGATGGGGGACAAATTGGACTATAACATACTCAAAGGACATCCCCGTATCTCCAGTAGAAACAGATTTACGAGCCTGCAAAGTATAGTCTAATGCATTTCCTATGGAGGGGGTTTGTTTCGTTACGTTTTGCTTAAGTACTCGGCCCCTGTTTGTCGTAGCCCAAAGTTTTTAGTATGGTTAGATGGGGGACAATTTGGACTATAACATATCCTAAGGACATCCCCGTATCTCTAGTAGACACAGAGTTATGGGCCTGCAAAATATAGTCTAATGCATTTCCTATGGACGGGTTGTTTGTTTACGTTTAGCTTAATTACTCGGCCCTTGTTTGTCGTAGCTCATTATTTGTAGTATGGTTAGATGAGGGACAAATTGGACTATAACATACTCAAAGGACATCCCCGTATCTCCAGTAGAAACAGATTTACGAGCCTGCAAAGTATAGTCTAATGCATTTCCTATGGAGGGGGTTTGTTTCGTTACGTTTTGCTTAAGTACTCGGCCCCTGTTTGTCGTAGCCCAAAGTTTTTAGTATGGTTAGATGGGGGACAATTTGGACTATAACATATCCTAAGGACATCCCCGTATCTCTAGTAGACACAGAGTTATGGGCCTGCAAAATATAGTCTACTGCATTTCCTATGGACGGGTTGTTTGTTTACGTTTAGCTTAATTACTCGGCCCTTGTTTGTCGTAGCTCATTATTTGTAGTATGGTTAGATGGGGGACAAATTGGACTATAACATACTCAAAGGACATCCCCGTATCTCTAGTAGAAACAGATTTACGAGCCTGCAAAGTATAGTCTAATGCATTTCCTATGGAGGGGGTTTGTTTCGTTACGTTTTGCTTAAGTACTCGGCCCCTGTTTGTCGTAGCCCAAAGTTTTTAGTATGGTTAGATGGGGGACAATTTGGACTATAACATATCCTAAGGACATCCCCGTATCTCTAGTAGACACAGAGTTATGGGCCTGCAAAGTATAGTCTAATGCATTTCCTATGGACGGGTTGTTTGTTTACGTTTAGCTTAATTACTCGGCCCTTGTTTGTCGTAGCTCATTATTTGTAGTATGGTTAGATGGGGGACAAATTGGACTATAACATACTCAAAGGACATCCCCGTATCTCCAGTAGAAACAGATTTACGAGCCTGCAAAGTATAGTCTAATGCATTTCCTATGGAGGGGGTTTGTTTCGTTACGTTTTGCTTAAGTACTCGGCCCCTGTTTGTCGTAGCCCAAAGTTTTTAGTATGGTTAGATGGGGGACAATTTGGACTATAACATATCCTAAGGACATCCCCGTATCTCTAGTAGACACAGAGTTATGGGCCTGCAAAATATAGTCTAATGCATTTCCTATGGACGGGTTGTTTGTTTACGTTTAGCTTAATTACTCGGCCCTTGTTTGTCGTAGCTCATTATTTGTAGTATGGTTAGATGAGGGACAAATTGGACTATAACATACTCAAAGGACATCCCCGTATCTCCAGTAGAAACAGATTTACGAGCCTGCAAAGTATAGTCTAATGCATTTCCTATGGAGGGGGTTTGTTTCGTTACGTTTTGCTTAAGTACTCGGCCCCTGTTTGTCGTAGCCCAAAGTTTTTAGTATGGTTAGATGGGGGACAATTTGGACTATAACATATCCTAAGGACATCCCCGTATCTCTAGTAGACACAGAGTTATGGGCCTGCAAAATATAGTCTACTGCATTTCCTATGGACGGGTTGTTTGTTTACGTTTAGCTTAATTACTCGGCCCTTGTTTGTCGTAGCTCATTATTTGTAGTATGGTTAGATGGGGGACAAATTGGACTATAACATACTCAAAGGACATCCCCGTATCTCTAGTAGAAACAGATTTACGAGCCTGCAAAGTATAGTCTAATGCATTTCCTATGGAGGGGGTTTGTTTCGTTACGTTTTGCTTAAGTACTCGGCCCCTGTTTGTCGTAGCCCAAAGTTTTTAGTATGGTTAGATGGGGGACAATTTGGACTATAACATATCCTAAGGACATCCCCGTATCTCTAGTAGACACAGAGTTATGGGCCTGCAAAATATAGTCTAATGCATTTCCTATGGACGGGTTGTTTGTTTACGTTTAGCTTAATTACTCGGCCCTTGTTTGTCGTAGCTCATTATTTGTAGTATGGTTAGATGAGGGACAAATTGGACTATAACATACTCAAAGGACATCCCCGTATCTCCAGTAGAAACAGATTTACGAGCCTGCAAAGTATAGTCTAATGCATTTCCTATGGAGGGGGTTTGTTTCGTTACGTTTTGCTTAAGTACTCGGCCCCTGTTTGTCGTAGCCCAAAGTTTTTAGTATGGTTAGATGGGGGACAATTTGGACTATAACATATCCTAAGGACATCCCCGTATCTCTAGTAGACACAGAGTTATGGGCCTGCAAAGTATAGTCTAATGCATTTCCTATGGACGGGTTGTTTGTTTACGTTTAGCTTAATTACTCGGCCCTTGTTTGTCGTAGCTCATTATTTGTAGTATGGTTAGATGGGGGACAAATTGGACTATAACATACTCAAAGGACATCCCCGTATCTCCAGTAGAAACAGATTTACGAGCCTGCAAAGTATAGTCTAATGCATTTCCTATGGAGGGGGTTTGTTTCGTTACGTTTTGCTTAAGTACTCGGCCCCTGTTTGTCGTAGCCCAAAGTTTTTAGTATGGTTAGATGGGGGACAATTTGGACTATAACATATCCTAAGGACATCCCCGTATCTCTAGTAGACACAGAGTTATGGGCCTGCAAAATATAGTCTAATGCATTTCCTATGGACGGGTTGTTTGTTTACGTTTAGCTTAATTACTCGGCCCTTGTTTGTCGTAGCTCATTATTTGTAGTATGGTTAGATGAGGGACAAATTGGACTATAACATACTCAAAGGACATCCCCGTATCTCCAGTAGAAACAGATTTACGAGCCTGCAAAGTATAGTCTAATGCATTTCCTATGGAGGGGGTTTGTTTCGTTACGTTTTGCTTAAGTACTCGGCCCCTGTTTGTCGTAGCCCAAAGTTTTTAGTATGGTTAGATGGGGGACAATTTGGACTATAACATATCCTAAGGACATCCCCGTATCTCTAGTAGACACAGAGTTATGGGCCTGCAAAATATAGTCTACTGCATTTCCTATGGACGGGTTGTTTGTTTACGTTTAGCTTAATTACTCGGCCCTTGTTTGTCGTAGCTCATTATTTGTAGTATGGTTAGATGGGGGACAAATTGGACTATAACATACTCAAAGGACATCCCCGTATCTCTAGTAGAAACAGATTTACGAGCCTGCAAAGTATAGTCTAATGCATTTCCTATGGAGGGGGTTTGTTTCGTTACGTTTTGCTTAAGTACTCGGCCCCTGTTTGTCGTAGCCCAAAGTTTTTAGTATGGTTAGATGGGGGACAATTTGGACTATAACATATCCTAAGGACATCCCCGTATCTCTAGTAGACACAGAGTTATGGGCCTGCAAAATATAGTCTAATGCATTTCCTATGGACGGGTTGTTTGTTTACGTTTAGCTTAATTACTCGGCCCTTGTTTGTCGTAGCTCATTATTTGTAGTATGGTTAGATGAGGGACAAATTGGACTATAACATACTCAAAGGACATCCCCGTATCTCCAGTAGAAACAGATTTACGAGCCTGCAAAGTATAGTCTAATGCATTTCCTATGGAGGGGGTTTGTTTCGTTACGTTTTGCTTAAGTACTCGGCCCCTGTTTGTCGTAGCCCAAAGTTTTTAGTATGGTTAGATGGGGGACAATTTGGACTATAACATATCCTAAGGACATCCCCGTATCTCTAGTAGACACAGAGTTATGGGCCTGCAAAATATAGTCTACTGCATTTCCTATGGACGGGTTGTTTGTTTACGTTTAGCTTAATTACTCGGCCCTTGTTTGTCGTAGCTCATTATTTGTAGTATGGTTAGATGGGGGACAAATTGGACTATAACATACTCAAAGGACATCCCCGTATCTGTAGTAGAAACAGATTTACGAGCCTGCAAAGTATAGTCTAATGCATTTCCTATGGAGGGGGTTTGTTTCGTTACGTTTTGCTTAAGTACTCGGCCCCTGTTTGTCGTAGCCCAAAGTTTTTAGTATGGTTAGATGGGGGACAATTTGGACTATAACATATCCTAAGGACATCCCCGTATCTCTAGTAGACACAGAGTTATGGGCCTGCAAAATATAGTCTAATGCATTTCCTATGGACGGGTTGTTTGTTTACGTTTAGCTTAATTACTCGGCCCTTGTTTGTCGTAGCTCATTATTTGTAGTATGGTTAGATGGCGGACAAATTGGACTATAACATACTCAAAGGACATCCCCGTATCTCCAGTAGAAACAGAGTTAGGAGCCTGCAAAGTATAGTCTAATGCATTTTCTATGGAGGGGTTTGTTTTTTCACGTATTGCTTAATTACTTGACCCTGTTCTTTCGATTAAAAATAATAACATATCTTTAGTGTAGCGGTTATCGCATCCGCCTCACTCCCGGAAGGCCACAGGTTCGAAACCGCGAAGTTTTTTTTTATAATTATCCGAACATTTGTGTCAAGGTCACATTATTTACATCCCCGTATCTCTGGTAGAACCAGAGTTACGAGCCTCCAGAATTTAGTGTAATGTATTTCCTATGGAGGGGGTTTGTTTGTTTACGATTAGCTTAATTACTCGACTACTGTTTGTCGTAGCCCTAATTCTTGGTATGGCTAGATGAAGGACAAATTGGTCTATAACATACTCAAAGGACATCCCCGTATCTCCAGTAGAAACAGAGTTACGAGCCTGCAAAATTTATTTTCAAAAATCAAAAGTAACCTTCTAACAATAAGTGAGACAAAAAATAAGTTGACGACGATATTGAGGTAGCCTCAAGTTTAAAGTATCCTTGTATGGGGAGCAAAGAGTACTATAACATATCCAAAGGAGATCCCAGTATCTCTTGTAGAACAAGAGTTATGAGCCTCCAAAGTTTAGTGCAAAAATCATAAGTAACATAATAAAAATAAGTGAGACGATACAAAAGTTGACGAACATTTTGCTTAATATCTCGGACCCTGTTTGTCCTAGCTCAATGTTTTTAGTATGGTTAGATGGGGGACAATTTGGACTATAACATATCCTAAGGACATCCCCGTATCTCTAGTAGACACAGAGTTATGGGCCTGCAAAATATAGTCTAATGCATTTCCTATGGACGGGTTGTTTGTTTACGTTTAGCTTAATTACTCGGCCCTTGTTTGTCGTAGCTCATTATTTGTAGTATGGTTAGATGAGGGACAAATTGGACTATAACATACTCAAAGGACATCCCCGTATCTCCAGTAGAAACAGATTTACGAGCCTTCAAAGTATAGTCTAATGCATTTCCTATGGAGGGGTTGTTTGTTTACGTTTAGCTTAATTACTCGGCCCCTGTTTGTCGTAGCTCAATGTTTTTAGTATGGTTAGATGGGGGACAATTTGGACTATAACATTTCCTAAGGACATCCCCGTATCTCTAGTAGACACAGAGTTATGGGCCTGCAAAATATAGTCTAATGCATTTCCTATGGACGGGTTGTTTGTTTACGTTTAGCTTAATTACTCGGCCCCTGTTTGTCGTAGCCCATTATTTTTAGTATGGTTAGATGGGGGACAAATTGGACTATAACATTCTCATAGGACATCCCCGTATCTCCAGTAGAAACAGAGTTACGAGCCTGCAAAGTATAGTCTAATGCATTTCCTATGGAGGGGGTTTGTTTCGTTACGTTTTGCTTAAGTACTCGGCCCCTGTTTGTCGTAGCCCAAAGTTTTTAGTATGGTTAGATGGGGGACAATTTGGACTATAACATATCCTAAGGACATCCCCGTATCTCTAGTAGACACAGAGTTATGGGCCTGCAAAATATAGTCTACTGCATTTCCTATGGACGGGTTGTTTGTTTACGTTTAGCTTAATTACTCGGCCCTTGTTTGTCGTAGCTCATTATTTGTAGTATGGTTAGATGGGGGACAAATTGGACTATAACATACTCAAAGGACATCCCCGTATCTCCAGTAGAAACAGATTTACGAGCCTGCAAAGTATAGTCTAATGCATTTCCTATGGAGGGGGTTTGTTTCGTTACGTTTTGCTTAAGTACTCGGCCCCTGTTTGTCGTAGCCCAAAGTTTTTAGTATGGTTAGATGGGGGACAATTTGGACTATAACATATACTAAGGACATCCCCGTATCTCTAGTAGACACAGAGTTATGGGCCTGCAAAGTATAGTCTAATGCATTTCCTATGGACGGGTTGTTTGTTTACGTTTAGCTTAATTACTCGGCCCTTGTTTGTCGTAGCTCATTATTTGTAGTTTGGTTAGATGAGGGACAAATTGGACTATAACATACTCAAAGGACATCCCCGTATCTCCAGTAGAAACAGATTTACGAGCCTGCAAAGTATAGTCTAATGCATTTCCTATGGAGGGGGTTTGTTTCGTTACGTTTTGCTTAAGTACTCGGCCCCTGTTTGTCGTAGCCCAAAGTTTTTAGTATGGTTAGATGGGGGACAATTTGGACTATAACATATCCTAAGGACATCGCCGTATCTCCAGTAGAAACAGAGTTAGGAGCCTGCAAAGTATAGTCTAATGCATTTTCTATGGAGGGGTTTGTTTTTTCACGTATTGCTTAATTACTTGACCCTGTTCTTTCGATTAAAAATAATAACATATCTTTAGTGTAGCGGTTATCGCATCCGCCTCACTCCCGGAAGGCCACAGGTTCGAAACCGCGAAGTTTTTTTTTATAATTATCCGAACATTTGTGTCAAGGTCACATTATTTACATCCCCGTATCTCTGGTAGAACCAGAGTTACGAGCCTCCAGAATTTAGTGTAATGTATTTCCTATGGAGGGGGTTTGTTTGTTTACGATTAGCTTAATTACTCGACTACTGTTTGTCGTAGCCCTAATTCTTGGTATGGCTAGATGAAGGACAAATTGGTCTATAACATACTCAAAGGACATCCCCGTATCTCCAGTAGAAACAGAGCTACGAGCCTGCAAAATTTATTTTCAAAAATCAAAAGTAACCTTCTAACAATAAGTGAGACAAAAAATAAGTTGACGACGATATTGCGGTAGCCTCAAGCTTAAAGTATCCTTGTATGGGGAGCAAAGAGTATTATAACATATCCAAAGGAGATCCCAGTATCTCTTGTAGAACAAGAGTTATGAGCCTCCAAAAGTTAGTGCAAAAATCATAAGTAACATAATAAAAATAAGTGAGACGATACCAAAGTTGACGAACATTTTGCTTAATATCTCGGCCAATGTTTGTCGTAGCTCAATGTTTTTAGTATGGTTAGATGGGGGACAATTTTGACTATAACATATCCTAAGGACATCCCCGTATCTCTAGTAGACACAGAGTTATGGGCCTGCAAAGTATAGTCTAATGCATTTCCTATGGAGGGGTTTGTTTGTTTACGATTAGCTTAATTACTCGACTGCTGTTTGTCGTAGCTCAATGTTTTTAATATGGTTAGATGGGGGACAAATTGGACTATAACATACTCAAAGGACATCCCCGTATCTCCAGTAGAAACAGATTTACGAGCCTGCAAAGTATAGTCTAATGCATTTCCTATGGAGGGGGTTTGTTTCGTTACGTTTTGCTTAAGTACTCGGCCCCTGTTTGTCGTAGCCCAAAGTTTTTAGTATGGTTAGATGGGGGACAATTTGGACTATAACATATCCTAAGGACATCCCCGTATCTCTAGTAGACACAGAGTTATGGGCCTGCAAAATATAGTCTACTGCATTTCCTATGGACGGGTTGTTTGTTTACGTTTAGCTTAATTACTCGGCCCTTGTTTGTCGTAGCTCATTATTTGTAGTATGGTTAGATGGGGGACAAATTGGACTATAACATACTCAAAGGACATCCCCGTATCTCCAGTAGAAACAGATTTACGAGCCTGCAAAGTATAGTCTAATGCATTTCCTATGGAGGGGGTTTGTTTCGTTACGTTTTGCTTATGTACTCGGCCCCTGTTTGTCGTAGCCCAAAGTTTTTAGTATGGTTAGATGGGGGACAATTTGGACTATAACATATCCTAAGGACATCCCCGTATCTCTAGTAGATACAGAGTTATGGGCCTGCAAAGTATAGTCTAATGCATTTGCTATGGACGGGTTGTTTGTTTACGTTTAGCTTAATTACTCGGCCCCTGTTTGTCGTAGCTCAATGTTTTTAGTATGGTTAGATGGGGGACAAATTGGACTATAACATACTCAAAGGACATCCCCGTATCTCCAATAGAAACAGAGTTACGAGCCTGCAAACTATAGTCTAATGCATTTCCAATGGAGGGGGTTTGTTTCGTTACGTTTTGCTTAAGTACTCGGCCCCTGTTTGTCGTAGCCCAAAGTTTTTAGTATGGTTAGATGGGGGACAATTTGGACTATAACATATCCTAAGGACATCCCCGTATCTCTAGTAGACACAGAGTTATGGGCCTGCAAAGTATAGTCTAATGCATTTGCTATGGACGGGTTGTTTGTTTACGTTTAGCTTAATTACTCGGCCCTTGTTTGTCGTAGCTCATTATTTGTAGTATGGTTAGATGGGGGACAAATTGACTATAACATACTCAAAGGACATCCCCGTATCTCCAGTAGAAACAGATTTACGAGCCTGCAAAGTATAGTCTAATGCATTTCCTATGGAGGGGGTTTGTTTCGTTACGTTTTGCTTAAGTACTCGGCCCTTGTTTGTCGTAGCCCAAAGTTTTTAGTATGGTTAGATGGGGGACAATTTGGACTATAACATATCCTAAGGACATCCCCGTATCTCTAGTAGATACAGAGTTATGGGCCTGCAAAGTATAGTCTAATGCATTTCCTATGGAGGGGTTTGTTTGTTTACGATTAGCTTAATTACTCGACTGCTGTTTGTCGTAGCTCAATGTTTTTAATATGGTTAGATGGGGGACAAATTGGACTATAACATACTCAAAGGACATCCCCGTATCTCCAGTAGAAACAGAGTTACGAGCCTGCAAAGTATAGTCTAATGCATTTTCTATGGAGGGGTTTGTTTCGTTACGTTTTGCTTAAGTACTCGGCCCCTGTTTGTCGTAGCCCAAAGTTTTTAGTATGGTTAGATGGGGGACAATTTGTACTATAACATATCCTAAGGACATCCCCGTATCTCTAGTAGACACAGAGTTATGGGCCTGCAAAATATAGTCTAATGCATTTCCTATGGACGGGTTGTTTGTTTACGTTTAGCTTAATAACTCGGCCCTTGTTTGTCGTAGCTCATTATTTGTAGTATGGTTAGATGGGGGACAAATTGGACTATAACATACTCAAAGGACATCCCCGTATCTCCAGTAGAAACAGATTTACGAGCCTGCAAAGTATAGTCTAATGCATTTCCTATGGAGGGGGTTTGTTTCGTTACGTTTTGCTTAAGTACTCGGCCCCTGTTTGTCGTAGCCCAAAGTTTTTAGTATGGTTAGATGGGGGACAATTTGGACTATAACATATCCTAAGGACATCCCCGTATCTCTAGTAGACACAGAGTTATGGGCCTGCAAAATATAGTCTACTGCATTTCCTATGGACGGGTTGTTTGTTTACGTTTAGCTTAATTACTCGGCCCTTGTTTGTCGTAGCTCATTATTTGTAGTATGGTTAGATGGGGGACAAATTGGATTATAACATACTCAAAGGACATCCCCGTATCTCCAGTAGAAACAGATTTACGAGCCTGCAAAGTATAGTCTAATGCATTTCCTATGGAGGGGGTTTGTTTCGTTACGTTTTGCTTATGTACTCGGCCCCTGTTTGTCGTAGCCCAAAGTTTTTAGTATGGTTAGATGGGGGACAATTTGGACTATAACATATCCTAAGGACATCCCCGTATCTCTAGTAGATACAGAGTTATGGGCCTGCAAAGTATAGTCTAATGCATTTCCTATGGAGGGGTTTGTTTGTTTACGATTAGCTTAATTACTCGACTGCTGTTTGTCGTAGCTCAATGTTTTTAATATGGTTAGATGGGGGACAAATTGGACTATAACATACTCAAAGGACATCCCCGTATCTCCAGTAGAAACAGAGTTACGAGCCTGCAAAGTATAGTCTAATGCATTTTCTATGGAGGGGTTTGTTTGTTCACGTATTGCTTAATTACTTGACCCTGTTCTTTCGATTAAAAATAATAACATATCTTTAGTGTAGCGGTTATCGCATCCGCCTCACTCTCGGAAGGCCACAGGTTCGAAACCGCGAAGTTTTTTTTTTTGCTTGGAACATGCAAAGACCTTTATAATTATCCGAACATTTGTGTCAAGGTCACATTATTTACATCCCCGTATCTCTGGTAGAACCAGAGTTACGAGCCTGCAAAGTTTATTTTCAAAAATCAAAAGTAACCTTCTAACAATAAGTGAGACAAAAAATAAGTTGACGACGATATTGAGGTAGCCTCAAGTTTAAAGTATCCTTGTATGGGGAGCAAAGAGTACTATAACATATCCAAAGGAGATCCCAGTATCTCTTGTAGAACAAGAGTTATGAGCCTCCAAAATTTAGTGCAAAAATCATAAGTAACATAATAAAAATAAGTGAGACGATACCAAAGTTGACGAACATTTTGCTTAATATCTCGGCCAATGTTTGTCGTAGCTCAATGTTTTTAGTATGGTTAGATGGGGGACAATTTGGACTATAACATATCCTAAGGACATCCCCGTATCTCTAGTAGACACAGAGTTATGGGCCTGCAAAGTATAGTCTAATGCATTTGCTATGGACGGGTTGTTTGTTTACGTTTAGCTTAATTACTCGGCCCCTGTTTGTCGTAGCTCAATGTTTTTAGTATGGTTAGATGGGGGACAAATTGGACTATAACATACTCAAAGGACATCCCCGTATCTCCAATAGAAACAGAGTTACGAGCCTGCAAACTATAGTCTAATGCATTTCCTATGGAGGGGGTTTGTTTCGTTACGTTTTGCTTAAGTACTCGGCCCCTGTTTGTCGTAGCCCAAAGTTTTTAGTATGGTTAGATGGGGGACAATTTGGACTATAACATATCCTAAGGACATCCCCGTATCTCTAGTAGACACAGAGTTATGGGCCTGCAAAGTATAGTCTAATGCATTTCCTATGGAGGGGTTTGTTTGTTTACGATTAGCTTAATTACTCGACTACTGTTTGTCGTAGCTCAATGTTTTTAGTATGGTTAGATGGGGGACAAATTGGACTATAACATACTCAAAGGACATCCCCGTATCTCGAGTAGAAACAGAGTTACGAGCCTGCAAAATATAGTCTAATGCATTTTCTATGGAGGGGTTTGTTTGTTCACGTATTGCTTAATTACTTGACCCTGTTCTTTCGATTAAAAATAATAACATATCTTTAGTGTAGCGGTTATCGCATCCGCCTCACTCTCGGAAGGCCACAGGTTCGAAACCACGAAGTTTTTTTTTTTTGTTTGGAACATGCAAAGACCTTTATAATTATCCGAACATTTGTGTCAAGGTCACATTATTTACATCCCCGTATCTCTGGTAGAACCAGAGTTACGAGCCTCCAGAATTTAGTCTAATGTATTTCCTATGGAGGGGTTTGTTTGTATACGATTAGCTTAATTACTCGACTACTGTTTGTAGTAGCCCTAATTCTTAGTATGGCTAGATGGGGGACAAATTGGTCTATAACATACTCAAAGGACATCCCCGTATCTCCAGTAGAAACAGAGTTACGAGCCTGCAAAGTATATTTTCAAAAATCAAAAGTAACCTTCTAACAATAAGTGAGACAAAAAGTATGTTGACGACGATATTGAGGTAGCCTCAAGTTTAAAGTATCCTTGTATGGGGAGCAAAGAGTACTATAACATATCCAAAGGAGATCCCAGTATCTCTTGTAGAACAAGTGTTATGAGCCTCCAAAGTTTAGTGCAAAAATCATAAGTAACATAATAAAAATAAGTGAGACGATACCAAAGTTGACGAACATTTTGCTTAATATCTCGGCTCTACGACAAACATGACCGAACCACCAACCTATTGGTTAACAGCCGAACGCGCTAACCATTGCGCCACGGAAGCCCAAAAATTAAATGCTCGTCAGGTATTGTGTAAAAACCTTGACTTTTTACGTCACATCTGAGACCTCACAACACCGTTCCCGGATGGGCTCGAACCACTAACCTATTGGTTAACAGCCGAACGCGCTAACCATTGAGCCACGGAAGTTCAGAAATTAAATGGTTGTCACGTATTGTGGAAAAGTTATGACCTTTTACGCTACATCTGAGACCCTACAACACCTCTCCCGGGTGGGCTCGTACCACCAACCTTTCGATTAACAGCTGATCGCGCTAACCATTGCGCCACGGAAGCCCAAAAATTCAATGTTCGACAGGTATTGTGGAAAAACTCTGACATTTTATGTTACATTTGAGACGTCACAACACCGCTCCCGGGAGGGCTCAAACCACCAGTCTTTTGAATAGCAGCTGAACGCGCTAACCATTGCGCCACGGAAGCCCAAAAATTAAATGGTCGTCAGGTATTGTGTAAAAACCTTGACTTTTTACGTCACATCTGAGACCTCACAACACCGCTCCCGGATGGGCTCGAACCACCAACCTATTGGTTAACAGCCGAACGCGCTAACCATTGAGCCACGGAAGCTCAGAAATTAAATGGTTGTCACGTATTGTGGAAAAGTTTTGACTTTTTACGCTACATCTGAGACCCCACAACACCTCTCCCGGGTGGGCTCGAACCTTCAACCTTTCGATTAACAGCTGAACGCGTTAATCATTGCGTCACGGAAGCCCAAGAATTAAATGTTCGTCAGGTATTGTGAAAAACTCTGACATTTTACGTTACATCTGAGACCTCACAACACCGCTCCCGGATGGGCTCGAACCACCAATCTATTGGTTAAAAGCCGAACGTGCCACGGAAGCCCAAAAATTAAATGGTCGTCAGGTATTGTGGAAAAACTTTGGCTTTCTACGTTACATTTGAGATCACACAACACCGCTCCCGGATGGGCTCGAACCACCAACCTATTGGTTAACAGCCGAACGCGCTAACCATTGCGCCACGGAAGCCCAAAAGTTAAGTGCTCGTCAGGTATTATGTAAAAACCTTGACTTTTTACGTCACATCTGAGACCTCACAACACCGCTCCCGGATGGGGTCGAACCACCAACCTATTGGTTAACAGCCGAACGCGCTAACCATTGAGCCACGGAAGCTCAGAAATTAAATGGTTGTCAGGTATTGTGGAAAACCTTGACTTTTTACGTCACATCTGAGACCTCACAACACCGCTCCCGGATGGGCTCGAACCACCAACCTATTGGTTAACAGCCGAACGCGCTAACCATTGCGCCAAGGAAGCCCAAAATTTAAATGCTCGTCAGGTATTGTGTAAAAACCTTGACTTTTTACGTCACATCTGAGACCTCAAAACACCGCTCCCGGATGGGCTCGAACCACCAACCTATTGCTTAACAGCCGAACGCGCTAACCATTGCGCCACGGAAGCCCAAAACCTAAATGCTCGTCAGGTATTGTGCAAAAAACTTGACTTTTTACGTCACATCTGAGACCTCACAACACCGCTCCCGGATGGGGTCGAACCACCAAACTATTGGTTAACAGCCGAACGCGCTAACCATTGCGCCACGGAAGCCCGAAAGTTAAATACTCGTCAGGTATTGTGTAAAAACCTTGACTTCTTACGTCACATCTGAGACCTCACAACACCGCTCCCGGATGGGCTCGAACCACCAACCTATTGGTTAACAGCCGAACGCGCTAACCATTGCGCCACGGAAGCCCAAAAGTTAAGTGCTCGTCAGGTATTGTGTAAAAACCTTGACTTTTTACGTCACATCTGAGACCTCACAACACCGCTCCCGGATGGGCTCGAACCACCAACCTATTGGTTAACAGCCGAACGCGCTAACCATTGAGCCACGGAAGCTCAGAAATTTAATGGTTGTCAGGTGTTGTGGAAAAACTTTGGCTTTCTACGTTACATTTGAGACCCCACAACACCTCTCCCGGGTGGGCTCGAACCACCAACCTTTCGATTAACAGCTGAACGCGCTAACCATTGCGCCACGGAATCCCAAAAATTAAATGCTCGTCAGGTATTGTGTAAAAACCTTGACTTTTTACGTCACATCTGAGACCTCACAACACCGCTCCCGGATGGGCTCGAACCACCAACCTATTGGTTAACAGCCGAACGCGCTAACCATTGCGCCACGGAAGCCCAAAAGTTAAATGCTCGTTAGGTATTGTGTAAAAACCTTGACTTTTTACGTCACATCTGAGACCTCACAACACCGCTCCCGGATGGGCTCGAACCACCAACCTATTGGTTAACAGCCGAACGCGCTAACCATTGCGCCACGGAAGCCCAAAAGTTAAATGCTCGTCAGGTATTATGTAAAAACCTTGACTTTTTACGTCACATCTGAGACCTCACAACACCGCTCCCGGATGGGGTCGAACCACCAACCTATTGGTTAACAGCCGAACGCGCTAACCATTGAGCCACGGAAGCTCAGAAATTAAATGGTTGTCAGGTATTGTGGAAAACCTTGACTTTTTACGTCACATCTGAGACCTCACAACACCGCTCCCGGATGGGCTCGAACCACCAACCTATTGGTTAACAGCCGAACGCGCTAACCATTGCGCCATGGAAGCCCAAAATTTAAATGCTCGTCAGGTATTGTGTAAAAACCTTGACTTTTTACGTCACATCTGAGACCTCACAACACCGCTGCCGGATGGGCTCGAACCACCAACCTATTGCTTAACAGCCGAACACGCTAACCATTGCGCCACGGAAGCCCAAAAGTTAAATGCTCGTCAGGTATTATGTAAAAACCTTGACTTCTTACGTCACATCTGAGACCTCACAACACCGCTCCCGGATGGGCTCGAACCACCAACCTATTGGTTAACAGCCGAACGCGCTAACCATTGCGCCACGGAAGCCCAAAAGTTAAGTGCTCGTCAGGTATTGTGTAAAAACCTTGACTTTTTACGTCACATCTGAGACCTCACAACACCGCTCCCGGATGGGCTCGAACCACCAACCTATTGGTTAACAGCCGAACGCGCTAACCATTGAGCCACGGAAGCTCAGAAATTTAATGGTTGTCAGGTGTTGTGGAAAAACTTTGGCTTTCTACGTTACATTTGAGACCCCACAACACCTCTCCCGGGTGGGCTCGAACCACCAACCTTTCGATTAACAGCTGAACGCGCTAACCATTGCGCCACGGAATCCCAAAAATTAAATGCTCGTCAGGTATTGTGTAAAAACCTTGACTTTTTACGTCACATCTGAGACCTCACAACACCGCTCCCGGATGGGCTCGAACCACCAACCTATTGGTTAACAGCCGAACGCGCTAACCATTGCGCCACGGAAGCCCAAAAGTTAAATGCTCGTTAGGTATTGTGTAAAAACCTTGACTTTTTACGTCACATCTGAGACCTCACAACACCGCTCCCGGATGGGCTCGAACCACCAACCTATTGGTTAACAGCCGAACGCGCTAACCATTGCGCCACGGAAGCCCAAAAGTTAAATGCTCGTCAGGTATTATGTAAAAACCTTGACTTTTTACGTCACATCTGAGACCTCACAACACCGCTCCCGGATGGGGTCGAACCACCAACCTATTGGTTAACAGCCGAACGCGCTAACCATTGAGCCACGGAAGCTCAGAAATTAAATGGTTGTCAGGTATTGTGGAAAACCTTGACTTTTTACGTCACATCTGAGACCTCACAACACCGCTCCCGGATGGGCTCGAACCACCAACCTATTGGTTAACAGCCGAACGCGCTAACCATTGCGCCATGGAAGCCCAAAATTTAAATGCTCGTCAGGTATTGTGTAAAAACCTTGACTTTTTACGTCACATCTGAGACCTCACAACACCGCTGCCGGATGGGCTCGAACCACCAACCTATTGCTTAACAGCCGAACACGCTAACCATTGCGCCACGGAAGCCCAAAAGTTAAATGCTCGTCAGGTATTATGTAAAAACCTTGACTTTTTACGTCACATCTGAGACCTCACAACACCGCTCCCGGATGGGGTCGAACCACCAACCTATTGGTTAACAGCCGAACGCGCTAACCATTGAGCCACGGAAGCTCAGAAATTAAATGGTTGTCAGGTATTGTGGAAAACCTTGACTTTTTACGTCTCATCTGAGACCTCACAACACCGCTCCCGGATGGGCTCGAACCACCAACCTATTGGTTAACAGCCGAACGCGCTAACCATTGCGCCAAGGAAGCCCAAAATTTAAATGCTCGTCAGGTATTGTGTAAAAACCTTGACTTTTTACGTCACATCTGAGACCTCACAACACCGCTCCCGGATGGGCTCGAACCACCAACCTATTGCTTAACAGCCGAACGCGCTAACCATTGCGACACGGAAGCCCAAAACCTAAATGCTCGTCAGGTATTGTGCAAAAAACTTGACTTTTTACGTCACATCTGAGACCTCACAACACCGCTCCCGGATGGGCTCGAACCACCAACCTATTGGTTAACAGCCGAACGCGCTAACCATTGAGCCACGGAAGCTCAGAAATTTAATGGTTGTCAGGTGTTGTGGAAAAACTTTGGCTTTCTACGTTACATTTGAGACCCCACAACACCTCTCCCGGGTGGGATCGAACCACCAACCTTTCGATTAACAGCTGAACGCGCTAAACATTGCGCCACGGAATCCCAAAAATTAAATGCTCGTCAGGTATTGTGTAAAAACCTTGACTTTTTACGTCACATCTGAGACCTCACAACACCGCTCCCGGATGGGCTCGAACCACCAACCTATTGGTTAACAGCCGAACGCGCTAACCATTGCGCCACGGAAGCCCAAAAGTTAAATGCTCGTTAGGTATTGTGTAAAAACCTTGACTTTTTACGTCACATCTGAGACCTCACAACACCGCTCCCGGATGGGCTCGAACCACCAACCTATTGGTTAACAGCCGAACGCGCTAACCATTGAGCCACGGAAGCTCAGAAATTAAATGGTTGTCAGGTATAGTGGAAAACCTTGACTTTTTACGTCACATCTGAGACCTCACAACACCGCTCCCGGATGGGCTCGAACCACCAACCTATTGGTTAACAGCCGAACGCGCTAACCATTGCGCCAAGGAAGCCCAAAATTTAAATGCTCGTCAGGTATTGTGTAAAAACCTTAACTTTTTACGTCACATCTGAGACCTCACAACACCGCTCCCGGATGGGCTCGAACCACCAACCTATTGCTTAACAGCCGAACGCGCTAACCATTGCGCCACGGAAGCCCAAAACCTAAATGCTCGTCAGGTATTGTGCAAAAAACTTGACTTTTTACGTCACATCTGAGACCTCACAACACCGCTCCCGGATGGGCTCAAACCACCAACCTATTGGTTAACAGCCGAACGCGTTAACCATTGCGCCACGGAAGCCCAAAAGTTTTAACTCGTCAGGTATTGTGTAAAAACCTTGACTTCTTACGTCACATCTGAGACCTCACAACACCGCTCCCGGATGGGCTCGAACCACCAACCTATTGGTTAACAGCCGAACGCGCTAACCATTGCGCCACGGAAGCCCAAATGTTAAATGCTCGTCAGGTCTTGTGTCAAAACCTTGACTTTTTACGTCACATCTGAGACCTCACAACACCGCTCCCGGATGGGCTCGAACCACCAACCTATTGGTTAACATCCGAACGCGCTAACCATGCGCCACGGAAGCCCAAAAGTTAAATACTCGTCAGGTATTGTGTAAAAACCTTGACTTCTTACGTCACATCTGAGACCTCACAACACCGCTCCCGGATGGGCTCGAACCACCAACCTATTGGTTAACAGCCGAACGCGCTAACCATTGCGCCAAGGAAGCCCAAAATTTAAATGCTCGTCAGGTATTGTGTAAAAACCTTGACTTTTTACGTCACATCTGAGACCTCAAAACACCGCTCCCGGATGGGCTCGAACCACCAACCTATTGCTTAACAGCCGAACGCGCTAACCATTGCGCCACGGAAGCCCAAAACCTAAATGCTCGTCAGGTATTGTGCAAAAAACTTGACTTTTTACGTCACATCTGAGACCTCACAACACCGCTCCCGGATGGGCTCGAACCACCAACCTATTGGTTAACAGCCGAACGCGCTAACCATTGCGCCACGGAAGCCCGAAAGTTAAATACTCGTCAGGTATTGTGTAAAAACCTTGACTTCTTACGTCACATCTGAGACCTCACAACACCGCTCCCGGATGGGCTCGAACCACCAACCTATTGGTTAACAGCCGAACGCGCTAACCATTGCGCCACGGAAGCCCAAAAGTTAAGTGCTCGTCAGGTATTGTGTAAAAACCTTGACTTTTTACGTCACATCTGAGACCTCACAACACCGCTCCCGGATGGGCTCGAACCACCAACCTATTGGTTAACAGCCGAACGCGCTAACCATTGAGCCACGGAAGCTCAGAAATTTAATGGTTGTCAGGTGTTGTGGAAAAACTTTGGCTTTCTACGTTACATTTGAGACCCCACAACACCTCTCCCGGGTGGGCTCGAACCACCAACCTTTCGATTAACAGCTGAACGCGCTAACCATTGCGCCACGGAATCCCAAAAATTAAATGCTCGTCAGGTATTGTGTAAAAACCTTGACTTTTTACGTCACATCTGAGACCTCACAACACCGCTCCCGGATGGGCTCGAACCACCAACCTATTGGTTAACAGCCGAACGCGCTAACCATTGCGCCACGGAAGCCCAAAAGTTAAATGCTCGTTAGGTATTGTGTAAAAACCTTGACTTTTTACGTCACATCTGAGACCTCACAACACCGCTCCCGGATGGGCTCGAACCACCAACCTATTGGTTAACAGCCGAACGCGCTAACCATTGCGCCACGGAAGCCCAAAAGTTAAATGCTCGTCAGGTATTATGTAAAAACCTTGACTTTTTACGTCACATCTGAGACCTCACAACACCGCTCCCGGATGGGGTCGAACCACCAACCTATTGGTTAACAGCCGAACGCGCTAACCATTGAGCCACGGAAGCTCAGAAATTAAATGGTTGTCAGGTATTGTGGAAAACCTTGACTTTTTACGTCACATCTGAGACCTCACAACACCGCTCCCGGATGGGCTCGAACCACCAACCTATTGGTTAACAGCCGAACGCGCTAACCATTGCGCCAAGGAAGCCCAAAATTTAAATGCTCGTCAGGTATTGTGTAAAAACCTTGACTTTTTACGTCACATCTGAGACCTCACAACACCGCTGCCGGATGGGCTCGAACCACCTACCTATTGCTTAACAGCCGAACACGCTAACCATTGCGCCACGGAAGCCCAAAAGTTAAATGCTCGTCAGGTATTATGTAAAAACCTTGACTTTTTACGTCACATCTGAGACCTCACAACACCGCTCCCGGATGGGGTCGAACCACCAACCTATTGGTTAACAGCCGAACGCGCTAACCATTGAGCCACGGAAGCTCAGAAATTAAATGGTTGTCAGGTATTGTGGAAAACCTTGACTTTTTACGTCACATCTGAGACCTCACAACACCGCTCCCGGATGGGCTCGAACCACCAACCTATTGGTTAACAGCCGAACGCGCTAACCATTGCGCCAAGGAAGCCCAAAATTTAAATGCTCGTCAGGTATTGTGTAAAAACCTTGACTTTTTACGTCACATCTGAGACCTCACAACACCGCTCCCGGATGGGCTCGAACCACCAACCTATTGCTTAACAGCCGAACGCGCTAACCATTGCGACACGGAAGCCCAAAACCTAAATGCTCGTCAGGTATTGTGCAAAAAACTTGACTTTTTACGTCACATCTGAGACCTCACAACACCGCTCCCGGATGGGCTCGAACCACCAACCTATTGGTTAACAGCCGAACGCGCTAACCATTGAGCCACGGAAGCTCAGAAATTTAATGGTTGTCAGGTGTTGTGGAAAAACTTTGGCTTTCTACGTTACATTTGAGACCCCACAACACCTCTCCCGGGTGGGATCGAACCACCAACCTTTCGATTAACAGCTGAACGCGCTAACCATTGCGCCACGGAATCCCAAAAATTAAATGCTCGTCAGGTATTGTGTAAAAACCTTGACTTTTTACGTCACATCTGAGACCTCACAACACCGCTCCCGGATGGGCTCGAACCACCAACCTATTGGTTAACAGCCGAACGCGCTAACCATTGCGCCACGGAAGCCCAAAAGTTAAATGCTCGTTAGGTATTGTGTAAAAACCTTGACTTTTTACGTCACATCTGAGACCTCACAACACCGCTCCCGGATGGGCTCGAACCACCAACCTATTGGTTAACAGCCGAACGCGCTAACCATTGAGCCACGGAAGCTCAGAAATTAAATGGTTGTCAGGTATTGTGGAAAACCTTGACTTTTTACGTCACATCTGAGACCTCACAACACCGCTCCCGGATGGGCTCGAACCACCAACCTATTGGTTAACAGCCGAACGCGCTAACCATTGCGCCAAGGAAGCCCAAAATTTAAATGCTCGTCAGGTATTGTGTAAAAACCTTAACTTTTTACGTCACATCTGAGACCTCACAACACCGCTCCCGGATGGGCTCGAACCACCAACCTATTGCTTAACAGCCGAACGCGCTAACCATTGCGCCACGGAAGCCCAAAACCTAAATGCTCGTCAGGTATTGTGCAAAAAACTTGACTTTTTACGTCACATCTGAGACCTCACAACACCGCTCCCGGATGGGCTCAAACCACCAACCTATTGGTTAACAGCCGAACGCGTTAACCATTGCGCCACGGAAGCCCAAAAGTTTTAACTCGTCAGGTATTGTGTAAAAACCTTGACTTCTTACGTCACATCTGAGACCTCACAACACCGCTCCCGGATGGGCTCGAACCACCAACCTATTGGTTAACAGCCGAACGCGCTAACCATTGCGCCACGGAAGCCCAAATGTTAAATGCTCGTCAGGTCTTGTGTCAAAACCTTGACTTTTTACGTCACATCTGAGACCTCACAACACCGCTCCCGGATGGGCTCGAACCACCAACCTATTGGTTAACATCCGAACGCGCTAACCATGCGCCACGGAAGCCCAAAAGTTAAATACTCGTCAGGTATTGTGTAAAAACCTTGACTTCTTACGTCACATCTGAGACCTCACAACACCGCTCCCGGATGGGCTCGAACCACCAACCTATTGGTTAACAGCCGAACGCGCTAACCATGCGCCACGGAAGCCCAAAAGTTAAATACTCGTCAGGTATTGTGTAAAAACCTTGACTTCTTACGTCACATCTGAGACCTCACAACACCGCTCCCGGATGGGCTCGAACCACCAACCTATTGGTTAACAGCCGAACGCGCTAACCATTGCGCCACGGAAGCCCAAAAGTTAAATGCTCGTCAGGTATTGTGTAAAAACCTTGACTTTTTACGTCACATCTGAGACCTCACAACACCGCTCCCGGATGGGCTCGAACCACCAACCTATTGGTTAACAGCCGAACGCGCTAACCATTGAGCCACGGAAGCTCAGAAATTAAATGGTTGTCAGGTGTTGTGGAAAAACTTTGGCTTTCTACGTTACATTTGAGACCCCACAACACCTCTCCCGGATGGGCTCGAACCACCAACCTTTCGATTAACAGCTGAACGCGCTAACCATTGCGCCACGGAATCCCAAAAATTAAATGCTCGTCAGGTATTGTGTAAAAACCTTGACTTTTTACGTCACATCTGAGACCTAACAACACCGCTCCCGGATGGGCTCGAACCACCAACCTATTGGTTAACAGCCGAACGCGCTAACCATGCGCCACGGAAGCCCAAAAGTTAAATACTCGTCAGGTATTGTGTAAAAACCTTGACTTCTTACGTCACATCTGAGACCTCACAACACCGCTCCCGGATGGGCTCGAACCACCAACCTATTGGTTAACAGCCGAACGCGCTAACCATTGCGCCACGGAAGCCCAAAAGTTAAATGCTCGTTAGGTATTGTGTAAAAACCTTGACTTTTTACGTCACATCTGAGACCTCACAACACCGCTCCCGGATGGGCTCGAACCACCAACCTATTGGTTAACAGCCGAACGCGCTAACCATTGAGCCACGGAAGCTCAGAAATTAAATGGTTGTCAGGTGTTGTGGAAAAACTTTGGCTTTCTACGTTACATTTGAGACCCCACAACACCTTTCCCGGGTGGGCTCGAACCACCAACCTTTCGATTAACAGCTGAACGCGCTAACCATTTTGCCACGGAATCCCAAAAATTAAATGCTCGTCAGGTATTGTGTAAAAACCTTGACTTTTTACGTCACATCTGAGACCTCACAACACCGCTCCCGGATGGGCTCGAACCACCAACCTATTGGTTAACAGCCGAACGCGCTAACCATTGATCCACGGAAGCTCAGAAATTAAATGGTTGTCAGGTATTGTGGAAAAACTTTGGCTTTCTACGTTACATTTGAGACCCCACAACACCTTTCCCGGGTGGGCTCGAACCACCAACCTTTCAATTAACAGCTGAACGCGCTAACCATTGCGCCACGGAAGCCCAAAAATTAAATGCTCGTCAGGTATTGTGTAAAAACCTTGACTTTTTACGTCACATCTGAGACCTCACAACACCGCTCCCGGATGGGCTCGAACCACCAACCTATTGGTTAACAGCCGAACGCGCTAACCATTGCGCCACGGAAGCCCAAATGTTAAATGCTCGTCAGGTCTTGTGTCAAAACCTTGACTTTTTACGTCACATCTGAGACCTCACAACACCGCTCCCGGATGGGCTCGAACCACCAACCTATTGGTTAACATCCGAACGCGCTAACCATGCGCCACGGAAGCCCAAAAGTTAAATACTCGTCAGGTATTGTGTAAAAACCTTGACTTCTTACGTCACATCTGAGACCTCACAACACCGCTCCCGGATGGGCTCGAACCACCAACCTATTGGTTAACAGCCGAACGCGCTAACCATGCGCCACGGAAGCCCAAAAGTTAAATACTCGTCAGGTATTGTGTAAAAACCTTGACTTCTTACGTCACATCTGAGACCTCACAACACCGCTCCCGGATGGGCTCGAACCACCAACCTATTGGTTAACAGCCGAACGCGCTAACCATTGCGCCACGGAAGCCCAAAAGTTAAATGCTCGTCAGGTATTGTGTAAAAACCTTGACTTTTTACGTCACATCTGAGACCTCACAACACCGCTCCCGGATGGGCTCGAACCACCAACCTATTGGTTAACAGCCGAACGCGCTAACCATTGAGCCACGGAAGCTCAGAAATTAAATGGTTGTCAGGTGTTGTGGAAAAACTTTGGCTTTCTACGTTACATTTGAGACCCCACAACACCTCTCCCGGATGGGCTCGAACCACCAACCTTTCGATTAACAGCTGAACGCGCTAACCATTGCGCCACGGAATCCCAAAAATTAAATGCTCGTCAGGTATTGTGTAAAAACCTTGACTTTTTACGTCACATCTGAGACCTAACAACACCGCTCCCGGATGGGCTCGAACCACCAACCTATTGGTTAACAGCCGAACGCGCTAACCATGCGCCACGGAAGCCCAAAAGTTAAATACTCGTCAGGTATTGTGTAAAAACCTTGACTTCTTACGTCACATCTGAGACCTCACAACACCGCTCCCGGATGGGCTCGAACCACCAACCTATTGGTTAACAGCCGAACGCGCTAACCATTGCGCCACGGAAGCCCAAAAGTTAAATGCTCGTCAGGTATTGTGTAAAAACCTTCACTTTTTACGTCACATCTGAGACCTCACAACACCGCTCCCGGATGGGCTCGAACCACCAACCTATTGGTTAACAGCCGAACGCGCTAACCATTGAGCCACGGAAGCTCAGAAATTAAATGGTTGTCAGGTGTTGTGGAAAAACTTTGGCTTTCTACGTTACATTTGAGACCCCACAACACCTTTCCCGGGTGGGCTCGAACCACCAACCTTTCGATTAACAGCTGAACGCGCTAACCATTTTGCCACGGAATCCCAAAAATTAAATGCTCGTCAGGTATTGTGTAAAAACCTTGACTTTTTACGTCACATCTGAGACCTCACAACACCGCTCCCGGATGGGCTCGAACCACCAACCTATTGGTTAACAGCCGAACGCGCTAACCATTGATCCACGGAAGCTCAGAAATTAAATGGTTGTCAGGTATTGTGGAAAAACTTTGGCTTTCTACGTTACATTTGAGACCCCACAACACCTTTCCCGGGTGGGCTCGAACCACCAACCTTTCAATTAACAGCTGAACGCGCTAACCATTGCGCCACGGAAGCCCAAAAATTAAATGCTCGTCAGGTATTGTGTAAAAACCTTGACTTTTTACGTCACATCTGAGACCTCACAACACCGCTCCCGGATGGGCTCGAACCACCAACCTATTGGTTAACAGCCGAACGCGCTAACCATTGCGCCACGGAAGCCCAAAAGTTAAATGCTCGTCAGGTATTGTGTAAAAAGCTTGACTTTTTACGTCAAATCTGAGACCTCACAACACCGCTCCCGGATGGGGTCGAACCACCAACCTATTGGTTCACAGCCGAACGCGCTAACCATTGCGCCACGGAAGCCCAAAAGTTAAATACTCGTCAGGTATTGTGTAAAAACCTTGACTTCTTACGTCACATCTGAGACCTCACAACACCGCTCCCGGATGGGCTCGAACCACCAACCTATTGGTTAACAGCCGAACTTGCTAACCATTGCGCCACGGAAGCACAAAATTTAAATGCTCGTCAGGTATTGTGTAAAAAACTTGACTTTTTACGTCACATCTGAGACCTCACAACACCGCTCCCGGATTGGCTCGAACCACCAACCTATTGGTTAACAGCCGAACGCGCTAACCATTGCGCCACGGAAGCCCAAAAGTTAAATGCTCGTTAGGTATTGTGTAAAAACCTTGACTTTTTACGTCACATCTGAGACCTCACAACACCGCTCCCGGATGGGCTCGAACCACCAACCTTTTGGTTAACAGCCGAACGCGCTAACCATTGCGCCACGGAAGCCCAAAAGTTAAATGCTCGTCAGGTATTATGTAAAAACCTTGACTTTTTACGTCACATCTGAGACCTCACAACACCGCTCCCGGATGGGCTCGAACCAACAACCTATTGGTTAACAGCCGAACGCGCTAACCATTGCGCCACGGAAGCACAAAAGTTAAATGCTCGTCAGGTATTGTGTAAAAACCTTGACTTTTTACGTCACATCTGAGACCTCACAACACCGCTCCCGGATGGGCTCGAACCACCAACCTATTGGTTAACAGCCGAACGCGCTAACCATTGCGCCACGGAAGCCCAAAAGTTAAATACTCGTTAGGTATTGTGTAAAAACCTTGACTTTTTACGTCACATCTGAGACCTCACAACACCGCTCCCGGATGGGCTCGAACCACCAACCTATTGGTTAACAGCCGAACGCGCTAACCATTGCGCCACGGAAGCCCAAAAGTTAAATGCTCGTCAGGTATTATGTAAAAACCTTGACTTTTTACGTCACATCTGAGACCTCACAACACCGCTCCCGGATGGGCTCGAACCACCAACCTATTGGTTAACAGCCGAACGCGCTAACCATTGCGCCACGGAAGCCCAAAAGATAAATGCTCGTCAGGTATTGTGTAAAAACCTTGACTTTTTACGTCAAATCTGAGACCTCACAACACCGCTCCCGGATGGGGTCGAACCACCAACCTATTGGTTCACAGCCGAACGCGCTAACCATTGCGCCACGGAAGCACAAAAGTTAAATGCTCGTCAGGTATTGTGTAAAAACCTTGACTTTTTACGTCACATCTGAGACCTCACAACACCGCTCCCGGATGGGCTCGAACCACCAACCTATTGGTTAACAGCCGAACGCGCTAACCATTGCGCCACGGAAGCCCAAAAGTTAAATGCTCGTTAGGTATTGTGTAAAAACCTTGACTTTTTACGTCACATCTGAGACCTCACAACACCGCTCCCGGATGGGCTCGAACCACCAACCTTTCGGTTAACAGCCGAACGCGCTAACCATTGCGCCACGGAAGCCCAAAAGTTAAATACTCGTCAGGTATTGTGTAAAAACCTTGACTTCTTACGTCACATCTGAGACCTCACAACACCGCTCCCGGATGGGCTCGAACCACCAACCTATTGGTTAACAGCCGAACGCGCTAACCATTGCGCCACGGAAGCCCAAAAGTTAAATGCTCGTTAGGTATTGTGTAAAAACCTTGACTTTTTACGTCACATCTGAGACCTCACAACACCGCTCCCGGATGGGCTCGAACCACCAACCTATTGGTTAACAGCCGAACGCGCTAACCATTGCGCCACGGAAGCACAAAAGTTAAATGCTCGTCAGGTATTGTGTAAAAACCTTGACTTTTTACGTCACATCTGAGACCTCACAACACCGCTCCCGGATGGGCTCGAACCACCAACCTATTGGTTAACAGCCGAAGGCGCTAACCATTGCGCCACGGAAGCCCAAAAGTTAAATGCTCGTCAGGTATTATGTAAAAACCTTGACTTTTTACGTCACATCTGAGACCTCACAACACCGCTCCCGGATGGGGTCGAACCACCAACCTATTGGTTAACAGCCGAACGCGCTAACTATTGCGCCACGGAAGCCCAAAAATTAAATGGTCGTCAGGTATTGTGGAAAAACTTTGGCTTTCTACGTTACATTTGAGATCACACAACACCGCTCCCGGATGGGCTCGAACCACCAACCTATTGGTTAACAGCCGAACGCGCTAACCATTGATCCACGGAAGCTCAGAAATTAAATGGTTGTCAGGTATTGTGGAAAAACTTTGGCTTTCTACGTTACATTTGAGACCCCACAACACCTTTCCCGGGTGGGCTCGAACCACCAACCTTTCGATTAACAGCCGAACGCGCTAACCATTGCGCCACGGAAGCCCAAAAGTTAAATGCTCGTCAGGTATTGTGTAAAAACCTTGACTTTTTACGTCAAATCTGAGACCTCACAACACCGCTCCCGGATGGGGTCGAACCACCAACCTATTGGTTCACAGCCGAACGCGCTAACCATTGCGCCACGGAAGCCCAAAAGTTAAATACTCGTCAGGTATTGTGTAAAAACCTTGACTTCTTACGTCACATCTGAGACCTCACAACACCGCTCCCGGATGGGCTCGAACCACCAACCTATTGGTTAACAGCCGAACGCGCTAACCATTGCGCCACGGAAGCACAAAATTTAAATGCTCGTCAGGTATTGTGTAAAAAACTTGACTTTTTACGTCACATCTGAGACCTCACAACACCGCTCCCGGATTGGCTCGAACCACCAACCTATTGGTTAACAGCCGAACGCGCTAACCATTGCGCCACGGAAGCCCAAAAGTTAAATGCTCGTTAGGTATTGTGTAAAAACCTTGACTTTTTACGTCACATCTGAGACCTCACAACACCGCTCCCGGATGGGCTCGAACCACCAACCTTTTGGTTAACAGCCGAACGCGCTAACCATTGCGCCACGGAAGCCCAAAAGTTAAATGCTCGTCAGGTATTATGTAAAAACCTTGACTTTTTACGTCACATCTGAGACCTCACAACACCGCTCCCGGATGGGCTCGAACCACCAACCTATTGGTTAACAGCCGAACGCGCTAACCATTGCGCCACGGAAGCACAAAAGTTAAATGCTCGTCAGGTATTGTGTAAAAACCTTGACTTTTTACGTCACATCTGAGACCTCACAACACCGCTCCCGGATGGGCTCGAACCACCAACCTATTGGTTAACAGCCGAACGCGCTAACCATTGCGCCACGGAAGCCCAAAAGTTAAATACTCGTTAGGTATTGTGTAAAAACCTTGACTTTTTACGTCACATCTGAGACCTCACAACACCGCTCCCGGATGGGCTCGAACCACCAACCTATTGGTTAACAGCCGAACGCGCTAACCATTGCGCCACGGAAGCCCAAAAGTTAAATGCTCGTCAGGTATTATGTAAAAACCTTGACTTTTTACGTCACATCTGAGACCTCACAACACCGCTCCCGGATGGGCTCGAACCACCAACCTATTGGTTAACAGCCGAACGCGCTAACCATTGCGCCACGGAAGCCCAAAAGTTAAATGCTCGTCAGGTATTGTGTAAAAACCTTGACTTTTTACGTCAAATCTGAGACCTCACAACACCGCTCCCGGATGGGGTCGAACCACCAACCTATTGGTTCACAGCCGAACGCGCTAACCATTGCGCCACGGAAGCACAAAAGTTAAATGCTCGTCAGGTATTGTGTAAAAACCTTGACTTTTTACGTCACATCTGAGACCTCACAACACCGCTCCCGGATGGGCTCGAACCACCAACCTATTGGTTAACAGCCGAACGCGCTAACCATTGCGCCACGGAAGCACAAAAGTTAAATGCTCGTCAGGTATTGTGTAAAAACCTTGACTTTTTACGTCACATCTGAGACCTCACAACACCGCTCCCGGATGGGCTCGAACCACCAACCTATTGGTTAACAGCCGAACGCGCTAACCATTGCGCCACGGAAGCCCAAAAGTTAAATGCTCGTCAGGTATTATGTAAAAACCTTGACTTTTTACGTCACATCTGAGACCTCACAACACCGCTCCCGGATGGGGTCGAACCACCAACCTATTGGTTAACAGCCGAACGCGCTAACTATTGCGCCACGGAAGCCCAAAAATTAAATGGTCGTCAGGTATTGTGGAAAAACTTTGGCTTTCTACGTTACATTTGAGATCACACAACACCGCTCCCGGATGGGCTCGAACCACCAACCTATTGGTTAACAGCCGAACGCGCTAACCATTGATCCACGGAAGCTCAGAAATTAAATGGTTGTCAGGTATTGTGGAAAAACTTTGGCTTTCTACGTTACATTTGAGACCCCACAACACCTTTCCCGGGTGGGCTCGAACCACCAACCTTTCGATTAACAGCCGAACGCGCTAACCATTGCGCCACGGAAGCCCAAAAGTTAAATGCTCGTCAGGTATTGTGTAAAAACCTTGACTTTTTACGTCAAATCTGAGACCTCACAACACCGCTCCCGGATGGGGTCGAACCACCAACCTATTGGTTCACAGCCGAACGCGCTAACCATTGCGCCACGGAAGCACAAAAGTTAAATGCTCGTCAGGTATTGTGTAAAAACCTTGACTTTTTACGTCAAATCTGAGACCTCACAACACCGCTCCCGGATGGGGTCGAACCACCAACCTATTGGTTCACAGCCGAACGCGCTAACCATTGCGCCACGGAAGCACAAAAGTTAAATGCTCGTCAGGTATTGTGTAAAAACCTTGACTTTTTACGTCACATCTGAGACCTCACAACACCGCTCCCGGATGGGCTCGAACCACCAACCTATTGGTTAACAGCCGAACGCGCTAACCATTGCGCCACGGAAGCCCAAAAGTTAAATGCTCGTTAGGTATTGTGTAAAAACCTTGACTTTTTACGTCACATCTGAGACCTCACAACACCGCTCCCGGATGGGCTCGAACCACCAACCTATTGGTTAACAGCCGAACGCGCTAACCATTGCGCCACGGAAGCCCAAAAGTTAAATGCTCGTCAGGTATTGTGTAAAAACCTTGACTTTTTACGTCAAATCTGAGACCTCACAACACCGCTCCCGGATGGGCTCGAACCACCAACCTATTGGTTAACAGCCGAACGCGCTAACCATTGCGCCACGGAAGCCCAAAAGTTAAATGCTCGTTAGGTATTGTGTAAAAACCTTGACTTTTTACGTCACATCTGAGACCTCACAACACCGCTCCCGGATGGGCTCGAACCACCAACCTTTCGGTTAACAGCCGAACGCGCTAACCATTGCGCCACGGAAGCCCAAAAGTTAAATACTCGTCAGGTATTGTGTAAAAACCTTGACTTCTTACGTCACATCTGAGACCTCACAACACCGCTCCCGGATGGGCTCGAACCACCAACCTATTGGTTAACAGCCGAACGCGCTAACCATTGCGCCACGGAAGCCCAAAAGTTAAATGCTCGTTAGGTATTGTGTAAAAACCTTGACTTTTTACGTCACATCTGAGACCTCACAACACCGCTCCCGGATGGGCTCGAACCACCAACCTATTGGTTAACAGCCGAACGCGCTAACCATTGCGCCACGGAAGCCCAAAAGTTAAATGCTCGTCAGGTATTATGTAAAAACCTTGACTTTTTACGTCACATCTGAGACCTCACAACACCGCTCCCGGATGGGGTCGAACCACCAACCTATTGGTTAACAGCCGAACGCGCTAACTATTGCGCCACGGAAGCCCAAAAATTAAATGGTCGTCAGGTATTGTGGAAAAACTTTGGCTTTCTACGTTACATTTGAGATCACACAACAACGCTCCCGGATGGGCTCGAACCACCAACCTATTGGTTAACAGCCGAACGCGCTAACCACTGATCCACGGAAGCTCAGAAATTAAATGGTTGTCAGGTATTGTGGAAAAACTTTGGCTTTCTACGTTACATTTGAGACCCCACAACACCTTTCCCGGGTGGGCTCGAACCACCAACCTTTCGATTAACAGCCGAACGCGCTAACCATTGCGCCACGGAAGCCCAAAAGTTAAATGCTCGTCAGGTATTGTGTAAAAACCTTGACTTTTTACGTCAAATCTGAGACCTCACAACACCGCTCCCGGATGGGGTCGAACCACCAACCTATTGGTTCACAGCCGAACGCGCTAACCATTGCGCCACGGAAGCACAAAAGTTAAATGCTCGTCAGGTATTGTGTAAAAACCTTGACTTTTTACGTCACATCTGAGACCTCACAACACCGCTCCCGGATGGGCTCGAACCACCAACCTATTGGTTAACAGCCGAACGCGCTAACCATTGCGCCACGGAAGCCCAAAAGTTAAATGCTCGTTAGGTATTGTGTAAAAACCTTGACTTTTTACGTCACATCTGAGACCTCACAACACCGCTCCCGGATGGGCTCGAACCACCAACCTATTGGTTAACAGCCGAACGCGCTAACCATTGCGCCACGGAAGCCCAAAAGTTAAATGCTCGTTAGGTATTGTGTAAAAACCTTGACTTTTTACGTCACATCTGAGACCTCACAACACCGCTCCCGGATGGGCTCGAACCACCAACCTATTGGTTAACAGCCGAACGCGCTAACCATTGCGCCACGGAAGCCCAAAAGTTAAATGCTCGTCAGGTATTATGTAAAAACCTTGACTTTTTACGTCACATCTGAGACCTCACAACACCGCTCCCGGATGGGGTCGAACCACCAACCTATTGGTTAACAGCCGAACGCGCTAACCATTGCGCCACGGAAGCCCAAAAGTTAAATGCTCGTTAGGTATTGTGTAAAAACCTTGACTTTTTACGTCACATCTGAGACCTCACAACACCGCTCCCGGATGGGCTCGAACCACCAACCTATTGGTTAACAGCCGAACGCGCTAACCATTGCGCCACGGAAGCCCAAAAGTTAAATGCTCGTCAGGTATTATGTAAAAACCTTGACTTTTTACGTCACATCTGAGACCTCACAACACCGCTCCCGGATGGGGTCGAACCACCAACCTATTGGTTAACAGCCGAACGCGCTAACTATTGCGCCACGGAAGCCCAAAAATTAAATGGTCGTCAGGTATTGTGGAAAAACTTTGGCTTTCTACGTTACATTTGAGATCACACAACAACGCTCCCGGATGGGCTCGAACCACCAACCTATTGGTTAACAGCCGAACGCGCTAACAACTGATCCACGGAAGCTCAGAAATTAAATGGTTGTCAGGTATTGTGGAAAAACTTTGGCTTTCTACGTTACATTTGAGACCCCACAACACCTTTCCCGGGTGGGCTCGAACCACCAACCTTTCGATTAACAGCCGAACGCGCTAACCATTGCGCCACGGAAGCCCAAAAGTTAAATGCTCGTCAGGTATTGTGTAAAAACCTTGACTTTTTACGTCAAATCTGAGACCTCACAACACCGCTCCCGGATGGGGTCGAACCACCAACCTATTGGTTCACAGCCGAACGCGCTAACCATTGCGCCACGGAAGCACAAAAGTTAAATGCTCGTCAGGTATTGTGTAAAAACCTTGACTTTTTACGTCACATCTGAGACCTCACAACACCGCTCCCGGATGGGCTCGAACCACCAACCTATTGGTTAACAGCCGAACGCGCTAACCATTGCGCCACGGAAGCCCAAAAGTTAAATGCTCGTTAGGTATTGTGTAAAAACCTTGACTTTTTACGTCACATCTGAGACCTCACAACACCGCTCCCGGATGGGCTCGAACCACCAACCTATTGGTTAACAGCCGAACGCGCTAACCATTGCGCCACGGAAGCCCAAAAGTTAAATGCTCGTTAGGTATTGTGTAAAAACCTTGACTTTTTACGTCACATCTGAGACCTCACAACACCGCTCCCGGATGGGCTCGAACCACCAACCTATTGGTTAACAGCCGAACGCGCTAACCATTGCGCCACGGAAGCCCAAAAGTTAAATGCTCGTCAGGTATTATGTAAAAACCTTGACTTTTTACGTCACATCTGAGACCTCACAACACCGCTCCCGGATGGGGTCGAACCACCAACCTATTGGTTAACAGCCGAACGCGCTAACCATTGATCCACGGAAGCTCAGAAATTAAATGGTTGTCAGGTATTGTGGAAAAACTTTGGCTTTCTACGTTACATTTGAGACCCCACAACACCTTTCCCGGGTGGGCTCGAACCACCAACCTTTCGATTAACAGCCGAACGCGCTAACCATTGCGCCACGGAAGCCCAAAAGTTAAATGCTCGTCAGGTATTATGTAAAAACCTTGACTTTTTACGTCACATCTGAGACCTCACAACACCGCTCCCGGATGGGGTCGAACCACCAACCTATTGGTTAACAGCCGAACGCGCTAACCATTGATCCACGGAAGCTCAGAAACTAAATGGTTGTCAGGTATTGTGGAAAAACTTTGGCTTTCTACGTTACATTTGAGACCCCACAACACCTTTCCCGGGTGGGCTCGAACCACCAACCTTTCGATTAACAGCCGAACGCGCTAACCATTGCGCCACGGAAGCCCAAAAGTTAAATGCTCGTCAGGTATTGTGTAAAAACCTTGACTTTTTACGTCAAATCTGAGACCTCACAACACCGCTCCCGGATGGGGTCGAACCACCAACCTATTGGTTCACAGCCGAACGCGCTAACCATTGCGCCACGGAAGCACAAAAGTTAAATGCTCGTCAGGTATTGTGTAAAAACCTTGACTTTTTACGTCACATCTGAGACCTCACAACACCGCTCCCGGATGGGCTCGAACCACCAACCTATTGGTTAACAGCCGAACGCGCTAACCATTGCGCCACGGAAGCCCAAAAGTTAAATGCTCGTTAGGTATTGTGTAAAAACCTTGACTTTTTACGTCACATCTGAGACCTCACAACACCGCTCCCGGATGGGCTCGAACCACCAACCTATTGGTTAACAGCCGAACGCGCTAACCATTGCGCCACGGAAGCCCAAAAGTTAAATGCTCGTTAGGTATTGTGTAAAAACCTTGACTTTTTACGTCACATCTGAGACCTCACAACACCGCTCCCGGATGGGCTCGAACCACCAACCTATTGGTTAACAGCCGAACGCGCTAACCATTGCGCCACGGAAGCCCAAAAGTTAAATGCTCGTCAGGTATTATGTAAAAACCTTGACTTTTTACGTCACATCTGAGACCTCACAACACCGCTCCCGGATGGGGTCGAACCACCAACCTATTGGTTAACAGCCGAACGCGCTAACCATTGCGCCACGGAAGCCCAAAAATTAAATGGTCGTCAGGTATTGTGGAAAAACTTTGGCTTTCTACGTTACATTTGAGATCACACAACACCGCTCCCGGATGGCCTCGAACCACCAACCTATTGGTTAACAGCCGAACGCGCTAACCATTGATCCACGGAAGCTCAGAAATTAAATGGTTGTCAGGTATTGTGGAAAAACTTTGGCTTTCTACGTTACATTTGAGACCCCACAACACCTTTCCCGGGTGGGCTCGAACCACCAACCTTTCGATTAACAGCCGAACGCGCTAACCATTGCGCCACGGAAGCCCAAAAGTTAAATGCTCGTCAGGTATTGTGTAAAAACCTTGACTTTTTACGTCAAATCTGAGACCTCACAACACCGCTCCCGGATGGGGTCGAACCACCAACCTATTGGTTCACAGCCGAACGCGCTAACCATTGCGCCACGGAAGCACAAAAGTTAAATGCTCGTCAGGTATTGTGGAAAAACTTTGGCTTTCTACGTTACATTTGAGACCCCACAACACCTTTCCCGGGTGGGCTCGAACCACCAACCTTTCGATTAACAGCCGAACGCGCTAACCATTGCGCCACGGAAGCCCAAAAGTTAAATGCTCGTCAGGTATTGTGTAAAAACCTTGACTTTTTACGTCAAATCTGAGACCTCACAACACCGCTCCCGGATGGGGTCGAACCACCAACCTATTGGTTCACAGCCGAACGCGCTAACCATTGCGCCACGGAAGCACAAAAGTTAAATGCTCGTCAGGTATTGTGTAAAAACCTTGACTTTTTACGTCACATCTGAGACCTCACAACACCGCTCCCGGATGGGCTCGAACCACCAACCTATTGGTTAACAGCCGAACGCGCTAACCATTGCGCCACGGAAGCCCAAAAGTTAAATGCTCGTTAGGTATTGTGTAAAAACCTTGACTTTTTACGTCACATCTGAGACCTCACAACACCGCTCCCGGATGGGCTCGAACCACCAACCTATTGGTTAACAGCCGAACGCGCTAACCATTGCGCCACGGAAGCCCAAAAGTTAAATGCTCGTTAGGTATTGTGTAAAAACCTTGACTTTTTACGTCACATCTGAGACCTCACAACACCGCTCCCGGATGGGCTCGAACCACCAACCTATTGGTTAACAGCCGAACGCGCTAACCATTGCGCCACGGAAGCCCAAAAGTTAAATGCTCGTCAGGTATTATGTAAAAACCTTGACTTTTTACGTCACATCTGAGACCTCACAACACCGCTCCCGAATGGGGTCGAACCACCAACCTATTGGTTAACAGCCGAACGCGCTAACCATTGATCCACGGAAGCTCAGAAATTAAATGGTTGTCAGGTATTGTGGAAAAACTTTGGCTTTCTACGTTACATTTGAGACCCCACAACACCTTTCCCGGGTGGGCTCGAACCACCAACCTTTCGATTAACAGCCGAACGCGCTAACCATTGCGCCACGGAAGCCCAAAAGTTAAATGCTCGTCAGGTATTGTGTAAAAACCTTGACTTTTTACGTCAAATCTGAGACCTCACAACACCGCTCCCGGATGGGGTCGAACCACCAACCTATTGGTTCACAGCCGAACGCGCTAACCATTGCGCCACGGAAGCACAAAAGTTAAATGCTCGTCAGGTATTGTGTAAAAACCTTGACTTTTTACGTCACATCTGAGACCTCACAACACCGCTCCCGGATGGGCTCGAACCACCAACCTATTGGTTAACAGCCGAACGCGCTAACCATTGCGCCACGGAAGCCCAAAAGTTAAATGCTCGTTAGGTATTGTGTAAAAACCTTGACTTTTTACGTCACATCTGAGACCTCACAACACCGCTCCCGGATGGGCTCGAACCACCAACCTATTGGTTAACAGCCGAACGCGCTAACCATTGCGCCACGGAAGCCCAAAAGTTAAATGCTCGTTAGGTATTGTGTAAAAACCTTGACTTTTTACGTCACATCTGAGACCTCACAACACCGCTCCCGGATGGGCTCGAACCACCAACCTATTGGTTAACAGCCGAACGCGCTAACCATTGCGCCACGGAAGCCCAAAAGTTAAATGCTCGTCAGGTATTATGTAAAAACCTTGACTTTTTACGTCACATCTGAGACCTCACAACACCGCTCCCGGATGGGGTCGAACCACCAACCTATTGGTTAACAGCCGAACGCGCTAACCATTGCGCCACGGAAGCCCAAAAATTAAATGGTCGTCAGGTATTGTGGAAAAACTTTGGCTTTCTACGTTACATTTGAGATCACACAACACCGCTCCCGGATGGCCTCGAACCACCAACCTATTGGTTAACAGCCGAACGCGCTAACCATTGATCCACGGAAGCTCAGAAATTAAATGGTTGTCAGGTATTGTGGAAAAACTTTGGCTTTCTACGTTACATTTGAGACCCCACAACACCTTTCCCGGGTGGGCTCGAACCACCAACCTTTCGATTAACAGCCGAACGCGCTAACCATTGCGCCACGGAAGCCCAAAAGTTAAATGCTCGTCAGGTATTGTGTAAAAACCTTGACTTTTTACGTCAAATCTGAGACCTCACAACACCGCTCCCGGATGGGGTCGAACCACCAACCTATTGGTTCACAGCCGAACGCGCTAACCATTGCGCCACGGAAGCACAAAAACTAAATGCTCGTCAGGTATTGTGGAAAAACTTTGGCTTTCTACGTTACATTTGAGACCCCACAACACCTTTCCCGGGTGGGCTCGAACCACCAACCTTTCGATTAACAGCCGAACGCGCTAACCATTGCGCCACGGAAGCCCAAAAGTTAAATGCTCGTCAGGTATTGTGTAAAAACCTTGACTTTTTACGTCAAATCTGAGACCTCACAACACCGCTCCCGGATGGGGTCGAACCACCAACCTATTGGTTCACAGCCGAACGCGCTAACCATTGCGCCACGGAAGCACAAAAGTTAAATGCTCGTCAGGTATTGTGTAAAAACCTTGACTTTTTACGTCACATCTGAGACCTCACAACACCGCTCCCGGATGGGCTCGAACCACCAACCTATTGGTTAACAGCCGAACGCGCTAACCATTGCGCCACGGAAGCCCAAAAGTTAAATGCTCGTTAGGTATTGTGTAAAAACCTTGACTTTTTACGTCACATCTGAGACCTCACAACACCGCTCCCGGATGGGCTCGAACCACCAACCTATTGGTTAACAGCCGAACGCGCTAACCATTGCGCCACGGAAGCCCAAAAGTTAAATGCTCGTTAGGTATTGTGTAAAAACCTTGACTTTTTACGTCACATCTGAGACCTCACAACACCGCTCCCGGATGGGCTCGAACCACCAACCTATTGGTTAACAGCCGAACGCGCTAACCATTGCGCCACGGAAGCCCAAAAGTTAAATGCTCGTCAGGTATTATGTAAAAACCTTGACTTTTTACGTCACATCTGAGACCTCACAACACCGCTCCCGAATGGGGTCGAACCACCAACCTATTGGTTAACAGCCGAACGCGCTAACCATTGATCCACGGAAGCTCAGAAATTAAATGGTTGTCAGGTATTGTGGAAAAACTTTGGCTTTCTACGTTACATTTGAGACCCCACAACACCTTTCCCGGGTGGGCTCGAACCACCAACCTTTCGATTAACAGCCGAACGCGCTAACCATTGCGCCACGGAAGCCCAAAAGTTAAATGCTCGTCAGGTATTGTGTAAAAACCTTGACTTTTTACGTCAAATCTGAGACCTCACAACACCGCTCCCGGATGGGGTCGAACCACCAACCTATTGGTTCACAGCCGAACGCGCTAACCATTGCGCCACGGAAGCACAAAAGTTAAATGCTCGTCAGGTATTGTGTAAAAACCTTGACTTTTTACGTCACATCTGAGACCTCACAACACCGCTCCCGGATGGGCTCGAACCACCAACCTATTGGTTAACAGCCGAACGCGCTAACCATTGCGCCACGGAAGCCCAAAAGTTAAATGCTCGTCAGGTATTGTGTAAAAACCTTGACTTTTTACGTCAAATCTGAGACCTCACAACACCGCTCCCGGATGGGGTCGAACCACCAACCTATTGGTTCACAGCCGAACGCGCTAACCATTGCGCCACGGAAGCGCAAAAGTTAAATGCTCGTCAGGTATTGTGTAAAAACCTTGACTTTTTACGTCACATCTGAGACCTCACAACACCGCTCCCGGATGGGCTCGAACCACCAACCTATTGGTTAACAGCCGAACGCGCTAACCATTGCGCCACGGAAGCCCAAAAGTTAAATGCTCGTTAGGTATTGTGTAAAAACCTTGACTTTTTACGTCACATCTGAGACCTCACAACACCGCTCCCGGATGGGCTCGAACCACCAACCTTTCGGTTAACAGCCGAACGCGCTAACCATTGCGCCACGGAAGCCCAAAAGTTAAATACTCGTCAGGTATTGTGTAAAAACCTTGACTTCTTACGTCACATCTGAGACCTCACAACACCGCTCCCGGATGGGCTCGAACCACCAACCTATTGGTTAACAGCCGAACGCGCTAACCATTGCGCCACGGAAGCCCAAAAGTTAAATGCTCGTTAGGTATTGTGTAAAAACCTTGACTTTTTACGTCACATCTGAGACCTCACAACACCGCTCCCGGATGGGCTCGAACCACCAACCTATTGGTTAACAGCCGAACGCGCTAACCATTGCGCCACGGAAGCACAAAAGTTAAATGCTCGTCAGGTATTGTGTAAAAACCTTGACTTTTTACGTCACATCTGAGACCTCACAACACCGCTCCCGGATGGGCTCGAACCACCAACCTATTGGTTAACAGCCGAACGCGCTAACCATTGCGCCACGGAAGCCCAAAAGTTAAATGCTCGTCAGGTATTATGTAAAAACCTTGACTTTTTACGTCACATCTGAGACCTCACAACACCGCTCCCGGATGGGGTCGAACCACCAACCTATTGGTTAACAGCCGAACGCGCTAACTATTGCGCCACGGAAGCCAAAAAATTAAATGGTCGTCAGGTATTGTGGAAAAACTTTGGCTTTCTACGTTACATTTGAGATCACACAACAACGCTCCCGGATGGGCTCGAACCACCAACCTATTGGTTAACAGCCGAACGCGCTAACCATTGATCCACGGAAGCTCAGAAATTAAATGGTTGTCAGGTATTGTGGAAAAACTTTGGCTTTCTACGTTACATTTGAGACCCCACAACACCTTTCCCGGGTGGGCTCGAACCACCAACCTTTCGATTAACAGCCGAACGCGCTAACCATTGCGCCACGGAAGCCCAAAAGTTAAATGCTCGTCAGGTATTGTGTAAAAACCTTGAATTTTTACGTCAAATCTGAGACCTCACAACACCGCTCCCGGATGGGGTCGAACCACCAACCTATTGGTTCACAGCCGAACGCGCTAACCATTGCGCCACGGAAGCACAAAAGTTAAATGCTCGTCAGGTATTGTGTAAAAACCTTGACTTTTTACGTCACATCTGAGACCTCACAACACCGCTCCCGGATGGGCTCGAACCACCAACCTTTCGATTAACAGCCGAACGCGCTAACCATTGCGCCACGGAAGCCCAAAAGTTAAATGCTCGTCAGGTATTGTGTAAAAACCTTGAATTTTTACGTCAAATCTGAGACCTCACAACACCGCTCCCGGATGGGGTCGAACCACCAACCTATTGGTTCACAGCCGAACGCGCTAACCATTGCGCCACGGAAGCACAAAAGTTAAATGCTCGTCAGGTATTGTGTAAAAACCTTGACTTTTTACGTCACATCTGAGACCTCACAACACCGCTCCCGGATGGGCTCGAACCACCAACCTATTGGTTAACAGCCGAACGCGCTAACCATTGCGCCACGGAAGCACAAAAGTTAAATGCTCGTCAGGTATTGTGTAAAAACCTTGACTTTTTACGTCACATCTGAGACCTCACAACACCGCTCCCGGATGGGCTCGAACCACCAACCTATTGGTTAACAGCCGAACGCGCTAACCATTGCGCCACGGAAGCCCAAAAGTTAAATGCTCGTCAGGTATTATGTAAAAACCTTGACTTTTTACGTCACATCTGAGACCTCACAACACCGCTCCCGGATGGGGTCGAACCACCAACCTATTGGTTAACAGCCGAACGCGCTAACTATTGCGCCACGGAAGCCAAAAAATTAAATGGTCGTCAGGTATTGTGGAAAAACTTTGGCTTTCTACGTTACATTTGAGATCACACAACAACGCTCCCGGATGGGCTCGAACCACCAACCTATTGGTTAACAGCCGAACGCGCTAACCATTGATCCACGGAAGCTCAGAAATTAAATGGTTGTCAGGTATTGTGGAAAAACTTTGGCTTTCTACGTTACATTTGAGACCCCACAACACCTTTCCCGGGTGGGCTCGAACCACCAACCTTTCGATTAACAGCCGAACGCGCTAACCATTGCGCCACGGAAGCCCAAAAGTTAAATGCTCGTCAGGTATTGTGTAAAAACCTTGAATTTTTACGTCAAATCTGAGACCTCACAACACCGCTCCCGGATGGGGTCGAACCACCAACCTATTGGTTCACAGCCGAACGCGCTAACCATTGCGCCACGGAAGCACAAAAGTTAAATGCTCGTCAGGTATTGTGTAAAAACCTTGACTTTTTACGTCACATCTGAGACCTCACAACACCGCTCCCGGATGGGCTCGAACCACCAACCTATTGGTTAACAACCGAACGCGCTAACCATTGCGCCACGGAAGCCCAAAAGTTAAATGCTCGTTAGGTATTGTGTAAAAACCTTGACTTTTTACGTCACATCTGAGACCTCACAACACCGCTCCCGGATGGGCTCGAACCACCAACCTATTGGTTAACAGCCGAACGCGCTAACCATTGCGCCACGGAAGCCCAAAAGTTAAATGCTCGTTAGGTATTGTGTAAAAACCTTGACTTTTTACGTCACATCTGAGACCTCACAACACCGCTCCCGGATGGGCTCGAACCACCAACCTATTGGTTAACAGCCGAACGCGCTAACCATTGCGCCACGGAAGCCCAAAAGTTAAATGCTCGTTAGGTATTGTGTAAAAACCTTGACTTTTTACGTCACATCTGAGACCTCACAACACCGCTCCCGGATGGGCTCGAACCACCAACCTATTGGTTAACAGCCGAACGCGCTAACCATTGCGCCACGGAAGCCCAAAAGTTAAATGCTCGTCAGGTATTGTGTAAAAACCTTGACTTTTTACGTCAAATCTGAGACCTCACAACACCGCTCCCGGATGGGCTCGAACCACCAACCTATTGGTTCACAGCCGAACGCGCTAACCATTGCGCCACGGAAGCGCAAAAGTTAAATGCTCGTCAGGTATTGTGTAAAAACCTTGACTTTTTACGTCACATCTGAGACCTCACAACACCGCTCCCGGATGGGCTCGAACCACCAACCTATTGGTTAACAGCCGAACGCGCTAACCATTGCGCCACGGAAGCCCAAAAGTTAAATGCTCGTTAGGTATTGTGTAAAAACCTTGACTTTTTACGTCACATCTGAGACCTCACAACACCGCTCCCGGATGGGCTCGAACCACCAACCTTTCGGTTAACAGCCGAACGCGCTAACCATTGCGCCACGGAAGCCCAAAAGTTAAATACTCGTCAGGTATTGTGTAAAAACCTTGACTTCTTACGTCACATCTGAGACCTCACAACACTGCTCCCGGATGGGCTCGAACCACCAACCTATTGGTTAACAGCCGAAACCGCTAACCATTGCGCCACGGAAGCCCAAAAGTTAAATGCTCGTTAGGTATTGTGTAAAAACCTTGACTTTTTACGTCACATCTGAGACCTCACAACACCGCTCCCGGATGGGCTCGAACCACCAACCTATTGGTTAACAGCCGAACGCGCTAACCATTGCTTCACGGAAGCACAAAAGTTAAATGCTCGTCAGGTATTGTGTAAAAACCTTGACTTTTTACGTCACATCTGAGACCTCACAACACCGCTCCCGGATGGGCTCGAACCACCAACCTATTGGTTAACAGCCGAACGCGCTAACCATTGCGCCACGGAAGCCCAAAAGTTAAATGCTCGTTAGGTATTGTGTAAAAACCTTGACTTTTTACGTCACATCTGAGACCTCACAACACCGCTCCCGGATGGGCTCGAACCACCAACCTATTGGTTAACAGCCGAACGCGCTAACCATTGCGCCACGGAAGCCCAAAAGTTAAATGCTCGTTAGGTATTGTGTAAAAACCTTGACTTTTTACGTCACATCTGAGACCTCACAACACCGCTCCCGGATGGGCTCGAACCACCAACCTATTGGTTAACAGCCGAACGCGCTAACCATTGCGCCACGGAAGCCCAAAAGTTAAATGCTCGTCAGGTATTATGTAAAAACCTTGACTTTTTACGTCACATCTGAGACCTCACAACACCGCTCCCGGATGGGCTCGAACCACCAACCTATTGGTTAACAGCCGATCGCGCTAACCATTGCGCCACGGAAGCCCAAAAGTTAAATGCTCGTCAGGTATTATGTAAAAACCTTGACTTTTTACGTCACATCTGAGACCTCACAACACCGCTCCCGGATGGGGTCGAACCACCAACCTATTGGTTAACAGCCGAACGCGCTAACTATTGCGCCACGGAAGCCCAAAAATTAAATGGTCGTCAGGTATTGTGGAAAAACTTTGGCTTTCTACGTTACATTTGAGATCACACAACACCGCTCCCGGATGGGCTCGAACCACCAACCTATTGGTTAACAGCCGAACGCGCTAACCATTGATCCACGGAAGCTCAGAAATTAAATGGTTGTCAGGTATTGTGGAAAAACTTTGGCTTTCTACGTTACATTTGAGACCCCACAACACCTTTCCCGGGTGGGCTCGAACCACCAACCTTTCGATTAACAGCCGAACGCGCTAACCATTGCGCCACGGAAGCCCAAAAGTTAAATGCTCGTCAGGTATTGTGTAAAAACCTTGACTTTTTACGTCAAATCTGAGACCTCACAACACCGCTCCCGGATGGGGTCGAACCACCAACCTATTGGTTAACAGCCGAACGCGCTAACCATTGCGCCACGGAAGCCCAAAAGTTAAATGCTCGTTAGGTATTGTGTAAAAACCTTGACTTTTTACGTCACATCTGAGACCTCACAACACCGCTCCCGGATGGGCTCGAACCACCAACCTATTGGTTAACAGCCGAACGCGCTAACCATTGCGCCACGGAAGCACAAAAGTTAAATGCTCGTCAGGTATTGTGTAAAAACCTTGACTTTTTACGTCACATCTGAGACCTCACAACACCGCTCCCGGATGGGCTCGAACCACCAACCTATTGGTTAACAGCCGAACGCGCTAACCATTGCTTCACGGAAGCACAAAAGTTAAATGCTCGTCAGGTATTGTGTAAAAACCTTGACTTTTTACGTCACATCTGAGACCTCACAACACCGCTCCCGGATGGGCTCGAACCACCAACCTATTGGTTAACAGCCGAACGCGCTAACCATTGCGCCACGGAAGCCCAAAAGTTAAATGCTCGTTAGGTATTGTGTAAAAACCTTGACTTTTTACGTCACATCTGAGACCTCACAACACCGCTCCCGGATGGGCTCGAACCACCAACCTATTGGTTAACAGCCGAACGCGCTAACCATTGCGCCACGGAAGCCCAAAAGTTAAATGCTCGTTAGGTATTGTGTAAAAACCTTGACTTTTTACGTCACATCTGAGACCTCACAACACCGCTCCCGGATGGGCTCGAACCACCAACCTATTGGTTAACAGCCGAACGCGCTAACCATTGCGCCACGGAAGCCCAAAAGTTAAATGCTCGTCAGGTATTATGTAAAAACCTTGACTTTTTACGTCACATCTGAGACCTCACAACACCGCTCCCGGATGGGCTCGAACCACCAACCTATTGGTTAACAGCCGAACGCGCTAACCATTGCGCCACGGAAGCCCAAAAGTTAAATGCTCGTCAGGTATTATGTAAAAACCTTGACTTTTTACGTCACATCTGAGACCTCACAACACCGCTCCCGGATGGGGTCGAACCACCAACCTATTGGTTAACAGCCGAACGCGCTAACTATTGCGCCACGGAAGCCCAAAAATTAAATGGTCGTCAGGTATTGTGGAAAAACTTTGGCTTTCTACGTTACATTTGAGATCACACAACACCGCTCCCGGATGGGCTCGAACCACCAACCTATTGGTTAACAGCCGAACGCGCTAACCATTGATCCACGGAAGCTCAGAAATTAAATGGTTGTCAGGTATTGTGGAAAAACTTTGGCTTTCTACGTTACATTTGAGACCCCACAACACCTTTCCCGGGTGGGCTCGAACCACCAACCTTTCGATTAACAGCCGAACGCGCTAACCATTGCGCCACGGAAGCCCAAAAGTTAAATGCTCGTCAGGTATTGTGTAAAAACCTTGACTTTTTACGTCAAATCTGAGACCTCACAACACCGCTCCCGGATGGGGTCGAACCACCAACCTATTGGTTAACAGCCGAACGCGCTAACCATTGCGCCACGGAAGCCCAAAAGTTAAATGCTCGTTAGGTATTGTGTAAAAACCTTGACTTTTTACGTCACATCTGAGACCTCACAACACCGCTCCCGGATGGGCTCGAACCACCAACCTATTGGTTAACAGCCGAACGCGCTAACCATTGCGCCACGGAAGCACAAAAGTTAAATGCTCGTCAGGTATTGTGTAAAAACCTTGACTTTTTACGTCACATCTGAGACCTCACAACACCGCTCCCGGATGGGCTCGAACCACCAACCTATTGGTTAACAGCCGAACGCGCTAACCATTGCGCCACGGAAGCCCAAAAGTTAAATGCTCGTCAGGTATTATGTAAAAACCTTGACTTTTTACGTCACATCTGAGACCTCACAACACCGCTCCCGGATGGGGTCGAACCACCAACCTATTGGTTAACAGCCGAACGCGCTAACTATTGCGCCACGGAAGCCCAAAAATTAAATGGTCGTCAGGTATTGTGGAAAAACTTTGGCTTTCTACGTTACATTTGAGATCACACAACAACGCTCCCGGATGGGCTCGAACCACCAACCTATTGGTTAACAGCCGAACGCGCTAACCATTGATCCACGGAAGCTCAGAAATTAAATGGTTGTCAGGTATTGTGGAAAAACTTTGGCTTTCTACGTTACATTTGAGACCCCACAACACCTTTCCCGGGTGGGCTCGAACCACCAACCTTTCGATTAACAGCCGAACGCGCTAACCATTGCGCCACGGAAGCCCAAAAGTTAAATGCTCGTCAGGTATTGTGTAAAAACCTTGACTTTTTACGTCAAATCTGAGACCTCACAACACCGCTCCCGGATGGGGTCGAACCACCAACCTATTGGTTCACAGCCGAACGCGCTAACCATTGCGCCACGGAAGCACAAAAGTTAAATGCTCGTCAGGTATTGTGTAAAAACCTTGACTTTTTACGTCACATCTGAGACCTCACAACACCGCTCCCGGATGGGCTCGAACCACCAACCTATTGGTTAACAACCGAACGCGCTAACCATTGCGCCACGGAAGCCCAAAAGTTAAATGCTCGTTAGGTATTGTGTAAAAACCTTGACTTTTTACGTCACATCTGAGACCTCACAACACCGCTCCCGGATGGGCTCGAACCACCAACCTATTGGTTAACAGCCGAACGCGCTAACCATTGCGCCACGGAAGCCCAAAAGTTAAATGCTCGTTAGGTATTGTGTAAAAACCTTGACTTTTTACGTCACATCTGAGACCTCACAACACCGCTCCCGGATGGGCTCGAACCACCAACCTATTGGTTAACAGCCGAACGCGCTAACCATTGCGCCACGGAAGCCCAAAAGTTAAATGCTCGTTAGGTATTGTGTAAAAACCTTGACTTTTTACGTCACATCTGAGACCTCACAACACCGCTCCCGGATGGGCTCGAACCACCAACCTATTGGTTAACAGCCGAACGCGCTAACCATTGCGCCACGGAAGCCCAAAAGTTAAATGCTCGTCAGGTATTGTGTAAAAACCTTGACTTTTTACGTCAAATCTGAGACCTCACAACACCGCTCCCGGATGGGGTCGAACCACCAACCTATTGGTTCACAGCCGAACGCGCTAACCATTGCGCCACGGAAGCGCAAAAGTTAAATGCTCGTCAGGTATTGTGTAAAAACCTTGAATTTTTACGTCACATCTGAGACCTCACAACACCGCTCCCGGATGGGCTCGAACCACCAACCTATTGGTTAACAGCCGAACGCGCTAACCATTGCGCCACGGAAGCCCAAAAGTTAAATGCTCGTTAGGTATTGTGTAAAAACCTTGACTTTTTACGTCACATCTGAGACCTCACAACACCGCTCCCGGATGGGCTCGAACCACCAACCTTTCGGTTAACAGCCGAACGCGCTAACCATTGCGCCACGGAAGCCCAAAAGTTAAATACTCGTCAGGTATTGTGTAAAAACCTTGACTTCTTACGTCACATCTGAGACCTCACAACACTGCTCCCGGATGGGCTCGAACCACCAACCTATTGGTTAACAGCCGAAACCGCTAACCATTGCGCCACGGAAGCCCAAAAGTTAAATGCTCGTTAGGTATTGTGTAAAAACCTTGACTTTTTACGTCACATCTGAGACCTCACAACACCGCTCCCGGATGGGCTCGAACCACCAACCTATTGGTTAACAGCCGAACGCGCTAACCATTGCTTCACGGAAGCACAAAAGTTAAATGCTCGTCAGGTATTGTGTAAAAACCTTGACTTTTTACGTCACATCTGAGACCTCACAACACCGCTCCCGGATGGGCTCGAACCACCAACCTATTGGTTAACAGCCGAACGCGCTAACCATTGCGCCACGGAAGCCCAAAAGTTAAATGCTCGTCAGGTATTGTGTAAAAACCTTGACTTTTTACGTCAAATCTGAGACCTCACAACACCGCTCCCGGATGGGGTCGAACCACCAACCTATTGGTTCACAGCCGAACGCGCTAACCATTGCGCCACGGAAGCACAAAAGTTAAATGCTCGTCAGGTATTGTGTAAAAACCTTGACTTTTTACGTCACATCTGAGACCTCACAACACCGCTCCCGGATGGGCTCGAACCACCAACCTATTGGTTAACAGCCGAACGCGCTAACCATTGCGCCACGGAAGCCCAAAAGTTAAATGCTCGTTAGGTATTGTGTAAAAACCTTGACTTTTTACGTCACATCTGAGACCTCACAACACCGCTCCCGGATGGGGTCGAACCACCAACCTATTGGTTAACAGCCGAACGCGCTAACTTTTGCGCCACGGAAGCCCAAAAATTAAATGGTCGTCAGGTATTGTGGAAAAACTTTGGCTTTCTACGTTACATTTGAGATCACACAACAACGCTCCCGGATGGGCTCGAACTACCAACCTATTGGTTAACAGCCGAACGCGCTAACCATTGATCCACGGAAGCTCAGAAATTAAATGGTTGTCAGGTATTGTGGAAAAACTTTGGCTTTCTACGTTACATTTGAGACCCCACAATACCTTTCCCGGGTGGGCTCGAACCACCAACCTTTCGATTAACAGCCGAACGCGCTAACCATTGCGCCACGGAAGCCCAAAAGTTAAATTCTCGTCAGGTATTGTGTAAAAACCTTGACTTTTTACGTCAAATCTGAGACCTCACAACACCGCTCCCGGATGGGGTCGAACCACCAACCTATTGGTTCACAGCCGAACGCGCTAACCATTGCGCCACGGAAGCACAAAAGTTAAATGCTCGTCAGGTATTGTGTAAAAACCTTGACTTTTTACGTCACATCTGAGACCTCACAACACCGCTCCCGGATGGGCTCGAACCACCAACCTATTGGTTAACAGCCGAACGCGCTAACCATTGCGCCACGGAAGCCCAAAAGTTAAATGCTCGTTAGGTATTGTGTAAAAACCTTGACTTTTTACGTCACATCTGAGACCTCACAACACCGCTCCCGGATGGGCTCGAACCACCAACCTATTGGTTAACAGCCGAACGCGCTAACCATTGCGCCACGGAAGCCCAAAAGTTAAATGCTCGTCAGGTATTGTGTAAAAACCTTGACTTTTTACGTCAAATCTGAGACCTCACAACACCGCTCCCGGATGGGGTCGAACCACCAACCTATTGGTTCACAGCCGAACGCGCTAACCATTGCGCCACGGAAGCACAAAAGTTAAATGCTCGTCAGGTATTGTGTAAAAACCTTGACTTTTTACGTCACATCTGAGACCTCACAACACCGCTCCCGGATGGGCTCGAACCACCAACCTATTGGTTAACAGCCGAACGCGCTAACCATTGCGCCACGGAAGCCCAAAAGTTAAATGCTCGTTAGGTATTGTGTAAAAACCTTGACTTTTTACGTCACATCTGAGACCTCACAACACCGCTCCCGGATGGGGTCGAACCACCAACCTATTGGTTAACAGCCGAACGCGCTAACTTTTGCGCCACGGAAGCCCAAAAATTAAATGGTCGTCAGGTATTGTGGAAAAACTTTGGCTTTCTACGTTACATTTGAGATCACACAACAACGCTCCCGGATGGGCTCGAACTACCAACCTATTGGTTAACAGCCGAACGCGCTAACCATTGATCCACGGAAGCTCAGAAATTAAATGGTTGTCAGGTATTGTGGAAAAACTTTGGCTTTCTACGTTACATTTGAGACCCCACAATACCTTTCCCGGGTGGGCTCGAACCACCAACCTTTCGATTAACAACCGAACGCGCTAACCATTGCGCCACGGAAGCCCAAAAGTTAAATGCTCGTCAGGTATTGTGTAAAAACCTTGACTTTTTACGTCAAATCTGAGACCTCACAACACCGCTCCCGGATGGGGTCGAACCACCAACCTATTGGTTCACAGCCGAACGCGCTAACCATTGCGCCACGGAAGCACAAAAGTTAAATGCTCGTCAGGTATTGTGTAAAAACCTTGACTTTTTACGTCACATCTGAGACCTCACAACACCGCTCCCGGATGGGCTCGAACCACCAACCTATTGGTTAACAGCCGAACGCGCTAACCATTGCGCCACGGAAGCCCAAAAGTTAAATGCTCGTTAGGTATTGTGTAAAAACCTTGACTTTTTACGTCACATCTGAGACCTCACAACACCGCTCCCGGATGGGCTCGAACCACCAACCTATTGGTTAACAGCCGAACGCGCTAACCATTGCGCCACGGAAGCCCAAAAGTTAAATGCTCGTTAGGTATTGTGTAAAAACCTTGACTTTTTACGTCACATCTGAGACCTCACAACACCGCTCCCGGATGGGCTCGAACCACCAACCTATTGGTTAACAGCCGAACGCGCTAACCATTGCGCCACGGAAGCCCAAAAGTTAAAGCTCGTCAGGTATTATGTAAAAACCTTGACTTTTTACGTCACATCTGAGACCTCACAACACCGCTCCCGGATGGGGTCGAACCACCAATCTATTGGTTAACAGCCGAACGCGCTAACTATTGCGCCACGGAAGCCCAAAAATTAAATGGTCGTCAGGTATTGTGGAAAAACTTTGGCTTTCTACGTTACATTTGAGATCACACAACACCGCTCCCGGATGGGCTCGAACCACCAACCTATTGGTTAACAGCCGAACGCGCTAACCATTGATCCACGGAAGCTCAAAAATTAAATGGTTGTCAGGTATTGTGGAAAAACTTTGGCTTTCTACGTTACATTTGAGACCCCACAACACCTTTCCCGGGTGGGCTCGAACCACCAACCTTTCGATTAACAGCCGAACGCGCTAACCATTGCGCCACGGAAGCCCAAAAGTTAAATGCTCGTCAGGTATTGTGTAAAAACCTTGACTTTTTACGTCAAATCTGAGACCTCACAACACCGCTCCCGGATGGGGTCGAACCACCAACCTATTGGTTCACAGCCGAACGCGCTAACCATTGCGCCACGGAAGCACAAAAGTTAAATGCTCGTCAGGTATTGTGTAAAAACCTTGACTTTTTACGTCACATCTGAGACCTCACAACACCGCTCCCGGATGGGCTCGAACCACCAACCTATTGGTTAACAGCCGAACGCGCTAACCATTGCGCCACGGAAGCCCGAAAGTTAAATGCTCGTTAGGTATTGTGTAAAAACCTTGACTTTTTACGTCACATCTGAGACCTCACAACACCGCTCCCGGATGGGCTCGAACCACCAACCTTTCGGTTAACAGCCGAACGCGCTAACCATTGCGCCACGGAAGCCCAAAAGTTAAATACTCGTCAGGTATTGTGTAAAAACCTTGACTTCTTACGTCACATCTGAGACCTCACAACACCGCTCCCGGATGGGCTCGAACCACCAACCTATTGGTTAACAGCCGAACGCGCTAACCATTGCGCCACGGAAGCCCAAAAGTTAAATGCTCGTTAGGTATTGTGTAAAAACCTTGACTTTTTACGTCACATCTGAGACCTCACAACACCGCTCCCGGATGGGCTCGAACCACCAACCTATTGGTTAACAGCCGAACGCGCTAACCATTGCGCCACGGAAGCCCAAAAGTTAAATGCTCGTCAGGTATTGTGTAAAAACCTTGACTTTTTACGTCAAATCTGAGACCTCACAACACCGCTCCCGGATGGGGTCGAACCACCAACCTATTGGTTCACAGCCGAACGCGCTAACCATTGCGCCACGGAAGCACAAAAGTTAAATGCTCGTCAGGTATTGTGTAAAAACCTTGACTTTTTACGTCACATCTGAGACCTCACAACACCGCTCCCGGATGGGCTCGAACCACCAACCTATTGGTTAACAGCCGAACGCGCTAACCATTGCGCCACGGAAGCACAAAAGTTAAATGCTCGTCAGGTATTGTGTAAAAACCTTGACTTTTTACGTCACATCTGAGACCTCACAACACCGCTCCCGGATGGGCTCGAACCACCAACCTATTGGTTAACAGCCGAACGCGCTAACCATTGCGCCACGGAAGCCCAAAATTTAAATGCTCGTCAGGTATTATGTAAAAACCTTGACTTTTTACGTCACATCTGAGACCTCACAACACCGCTCCCGGATGGGGTCGAACCACCAACCTATTGGTTAACAGCCGAACGCGCTAACTATTGCGCCACGGAAGCCCAAAAATTAAATGGTCGTCAGGTATTGTGGAAAAACTTTGGCTTTCTACGTTACATTTGAGATCACACAACACCGCTCCCGGATGGGCTCGAACCACCAACCTATTGGTTAACAGCCGAACGCGCTAACCATTGATCCACGGAAGCTCAGAAATTAAATGGTTGTCAGGTATTGTGGAAAAACTTTGGCTTTCTACGTTACATTTGAGACCCCACAACACCTTTCCCGGGTGGGCTCGAACCACCAACCTTTCGATTAACAGCCGAACGCGCTAACCATTGCGCCACGGAAGCCCAAAAGTTAAATGCTCGTCAGGTATTGTGTAAAAACCTTGACTTTTTACGTCAAATCTGAGACCTCACAACACCGCTCCCGGATGGGGTCGAACCACCAACCTATTGGTTCACAGCCGAACGCGCTAACCATTGCGCCACGGAAGCACAAAAGTTAAATGCTCGTCAGGTATTGTGTAAAAACCTTGACTTTTTACGTCACATCTGAGACCTCACAACACCGCTCCCGGATGGGCTCGAACCACCAACCTATTGGTTAACAGCCGAACGCGCTAACCATTGCGCCACGGAAGCCCAAAAGTTAAATGCTCGTTAGGTATTGTGTAAAAACCTTGACTTTTTACGTCACATCTGAGACCTCACAACACCGCTCCCGGATGGGCTCGAACCACCAACCTTTTGGTTAACAGCCGAACGCGCTAACCATTGCGCCACGGAAGCCCAAAAGTTAAATACTCGTCAGGTATTGTGTAAAAACCTTGACTTCTTACGTCACATCTGAGACCTCACAACACCGCTCCCGGATGGGTTCGAACCACCAACCTATTGGTTAACAGCCGAACGCGCTAACCATTGCGCCACGGAAGCACAAAAGTTAAATGCTCGTCAGGTATTGTGTAAAAACCTTGACTTTTTACGTCACATCTGAGACCTCACAACACCGCTCCCGGATGGGCTCGAACCACCAACCTATTGGTTAACAGCCGAACGCGCTAACCATTGCGCCACGGAAGCCCAAAATTTAAATGCTCGTCAGGTATTATGTAAAAACCTTGACTTTTTACGTCACATCTGAGACCTCACAACACCGCTCCCGGATGGGGTCGAACCACCAACCTATTGGTTAACAGCCGAACGCGCTAACTATTGCGCCACGGAAGCCCAAAAATTAAATGGTCGTCAGGTATTGTGGAAAAACTTTGGCTTTCTACGTTACATTTGAGATCACACAACACCGCTCCCGGATGGGCTCGAACCACCAACCTATTGGTTAACAGCCGAACGCGCTAACCATTGATCCACGGAAGCTCAGAAATTAAATGGTTGTCAGGTATTGTGGAAAAACTTTGGCTTTCTACGTTACATTTGAGACCCCACAACACCTTTCCCGGGTGGGCTCGAACCACCAACCTTTCGATTAACAGACGAACGCGCTAACCATTGCGCCACGGAAGCCCAAAAGTTAAATGCTCGTCAGGTATTGTGTAAAAACCTTGACTTTTTACGTCAAATCTGAGACCTCACAACACCGCTCCCGGATGGGGTCGAACCACCAACCTATTGGTTCACAGCCGAACGCGCTAACCATTGCGCCACGGAAGCACAAAAGTTAAATGCTCGTCAGGTATTGTGTAAAAACCTTGACTTTTTACGTCACATCTGAGACCTCACAACACCGCTCCCGGATGGGCTCGAACCACCAACCTATTGGTTAACAGCCGAACGCGCTAACCATTGCGCCACGGAAGCCCAAAAGTTAAATGCTCGTTAGGTATTGTGTAAAAACCTTGACTTTTTACGTCACATCTGAGACCTCACAACACCGCTCCCGGATGGGCTCGAACCACCAACCTTTTGGTTAACAGCCGAACGCGCTAACCATTGCGCCACGGAAGCCCAAAAGTTAAATACTCGTCAGGTATTGTGTAAAAACCTTGACTTCTTACGTCACATCTGAGACCTCACAACACCGCTCCCGGATGGGTTCGAACCACCAACCTATTGGTTAACAGCCGAACGCGCTAACCATTGCGCCACGGAAGCACAAAAGTTAAATGCTCGTCAGGTATTGTGTAAAAACCTTGACTTTTTACGTCACATCTGAGACCTCACAACACCGCTCCCGGATGGGCTCGAACCACCAACCTATTGGTTAACAGCCGAACGCGCTAACCATTGCGCCACGGAAGCCCAAAAGTTAAATGCTCGTTAGGTATTGTGTAAAAACCTTGACTTTTTACGTCACATCTGAGACCTCACAACACCGCTCCCGGATGGGCTCGAACCACCAACCTATTGGTTAACAGCCGAACGCGCTAACCATTGCGCCACGGAAGCCCAAAAGTTAAATGCTCGTCAGGTATTATGTAAAAACCTTGACTTTTTACGTCACATCTGAGACCTCACAACACCGCTCCCGGATGGGCTCGAACCACCAACCTATTGGTTAACAGCCGAACGCGCTAACCATTGATCCACGGAAGCTCAGAAATTAAATGGTTGTCAGGTATTGTGGAAAAACTTTGGCTTTCTACGTTACATTTGAGACCCCACAACACCTTTCCCGGGTGGGCTCGAACCACCAACCTTTCGATTAACAGCTGAACGCGCTAACCATTATGCCACGGAAGCCCAAAAATTAAATGCTCGTCAGGTATTGTGTAAAAACCTTGACTTTTTACGTCACATCTGAGACCTCACAACACCGCTCCCGGATGGGCTCGAACCACCAACCTATTGGTTAACAGCCGAACGCGCTAACCATTGCGCCACGGAAGCCCAAAAATTAAATGGTCGTCATTTATTGTGCAAAAACTTTGGCTTTCTACGTTACATTTGAGAACCCACAACACCGCTCCCGGATGGGCTCGAACCACCAACCTATTGGTTAACAGCCGAACGTGCTAACCATTGCGCCACGGAAGCCCAAAAATTAAATGGTCGTCAGGTATTGTGGAAAAACTTTGGCTTTCTACGTTACATTTGAGATCACACAACACCGCTCCCGGGTGGGCTCGAACCACCAACCTATTGGTTAACAGCCGAACGCGCTAACCATTGCGCCACGGAAGCCAAGAAATTAAAAGGTTGTCAGGTATTGTGGAAAAGTTTTGACTTTTCACGCTACGTCTGAGACCCCACAACACCTCTCTCGGGTGGGCTCGAACCACCAACCTTTTGAATAACAGCTGAGCGCGCTAACCATTGCGCCACGGAAGCCCAAAAATTAAATGTTCGTCAGGTATTGTGGAAAAACTCTGACATTTTACGTTACATCTGAGACGTCACAACACCGCTCCAGGGAGGGCTCAAACAACCAGTCTTCTGAATTGCAGCTGAACGCGCTAACCATTGCGCCACGGAAGCCCATAAATTAAATGGTCGTCAGGTATTGTGGAAAAACCTTGACTTTTTACGTTACATCTGAGACCTCACAACACCGCTCCCAGATGGGCTCGAACCACCAACCTTTCAGTCGGTTAACAGCCGAACGCGCTAACCATTGCGCCACGGAAGCCCAAATATTAAATGGTCGTCAGGTATTGTGGAAAAACCTTGACTTCTTACGTCACATCTGAGACCTCACAACACCGCTCCCGGGTGGGCTCGAACCTTCAACCTTTTGTATAACAGTTGAGCGCGCTAACCATTGCGCCACGGAAGCCCAAAAATATAATGTTCGTCAGGTATTGTGGAAAAACCTTGATTTTACTTCACATCTGAGACGTCACAACACCGCTCCCGGATGGGCTCGAACCACCAACCTATTGGTTAACAGCCGAACGCGCTAAACATTAAGCCACGGAAGCTCAGGAATTAAATCGTTGTCAGGTATTGTGGAAAAACCTTGATTTTTTACGTCACATCTGAGACGTCACAACACCGCTCCTGGATTGGCTCGAACCACCAACCTATTTGTTAACAGCCAAACGCGCTAACCATTGAGCCACGGAAGCTCAGAAATTAAATGTTTGTCAGGTATTGTGGAAAGGTTATGACTTTTTACGTTACATCTGAGACCCTACAACACCTCTCCCGGGTGGGCTCGAACCACTAACCTTTCGGTTAACAGCCGAACGCGCTAACCATTGAGCCACGGAAGCTCAGAAATTAAATGGTTGTCACGTAATGTGTAAAAGTTTTGACTTTTTGCGCTACATCTGAGACCACACAACACCTTTCCCGGTTGGGCTCGAACCAACAATCTTTCGATTAACAGCTGAACGCGCTAACCATTGCGCCACGGAAGCCCAAAAATGAAATGGTCGTCAGGTATTGTGGAAAAACTTTTACTTTCTACGTTACATTTGAGACCCCACAACACCGCTCCTGGGTGGGCCGAACGCGCTAACCATTGAGCCACAGAAGCTCAGAAATTAAATGGTTGTCACGTATTGTGGAAATGTTCTGACTTTTTACGCTACATCTGAGACCCCACAACACCTCTCCCGGGTGGGCTCGAACCACCAAATTTTCGATTAACAGCTGAAAGCGCTAACCAATTGCGCCACGGACGCCCAAAAATTAAATGTTCGTCAGGTATTTTGGAAAAACTAACATTTTACGTTACATCTGAGACGTCACAACACCGCTCCCGGGTGGGCTCAAACCACCAGTCTTTTGAATAGCAGCTGAACGCGCTAACCATTGCGCCACGGAAGCCCAAAAATTAATTGGTCGTCAGGTATTGTGGAAAAACCTTGACTTTTGACGTCATCTTGAGACGTCACAACACCTCTCCCGGATGGGCTCGAACCACCAATCTTTCGGTTAACAGCCGAACGCGCTAACCATTGAGCCACGGACGCCCAAAAATTAAATGTTCGTCAGGTATTTTGGAAAAACTCTAACATTTTACGTTACATCTGAGACGTCACAACACCGCTCCCGGGTGGGCTCAAACCACCAGTCTTTTGAATAGCAGCTGAACGCGCTAACCATTGCGCCACGGAAGCCCAAAAATTAATTGGTCGTCAGGTATTGTGGAAAAACCTTGACTTTTGACGTCATCTTGAGACGTCACAACACCGCTCCCGGATGGGCTCGAACCACCAACCTATTTGTTAACAGCCGAACGCGCTAACCATTGAGCCACGGAAGCTCTGAAATTAAATGGTTGTCACGTATTGTGGAAATGTTTTGACTTTTTCCGCTACATCTGAGACTGTACAACACCTCTCCCGGGTGGGCTCGAACCACCAACCTTTCGATTAACAGCTGAACGCGCTAACCGTTGCGCCACGGAAGCCAAAAAATTAAATGTTCGTCAGGGATTGTGGAAAAACTCTGACTTTTTACGTCACATCTGAGACCTCACAACACCGCTCCCGGATGGGGTCGAACCACCAACCTATTGGTTAACAGCCGAACCCGCTAACTATTGCGCCACGGAAGCCCAAAAATTAAATGGTCGTCAGGTATTGTGGAAAAACTTTGGCTTTCTACGTTACATTTGAGATCACACAACACCGCTCCCGGATGGGCTCGAACCACCAACCTATTGGTTAACAGCCGAACGCGCTAACCATTGATCCACGGAAGCTCAGAAATTAAATGGTTGTCAGGTATTGTGGAAAAACTTTGGCTTTCTACGTTACATTTGAGACCCCACAACACCTTTCCCGGGTGGGCTCGAACCACCAACCTTTCGATTAACAGCTGAACGCGCTAACCATTATGCCACGGAAGCCCAAAAATTAAATGCTCGTCAGGTATTGTGTAAAAACCTTGACTTTTTACGTCACATCTGAGACCTCACAACACCGCTCCCGGATGGGCTCGAACCACCAACCTATTGGTTAACAGCCGAACGCGCTAACCATTGCGCCACGGAAGCCCAAAAGTTAAATGCTCGTCAGGTATTGTGTAAAAACCTTGACATTTACGTCAAATCTGAGACCTCACAACACCGCTCCCGGATGGGGTCGAACCACCAACCTATTGGTTCACAGCCGAACGCGCTAACCATTGCACCACGGAAGCTCAGAAATTAAATGGTTGTCACGTAATGTGTAAAAGTTTTGACTTTTTGCGCTACATCTGAGACCACACAACACCTTTCCCGGTTGGGCTCGAACCAACAATCTTTCGATTAACAGCTGAACGCGCTAACCATTGCGCCACGGAAGCCCAAAAATGAAATGGTCGTCAGGTATTGTGGAAAAACTTTTACTTTCTACGTTACATTTGAGACCCCACAACACCGCTCCTGGGTGGGCCGAACGCGCTAACCATTGAGCCACAGAAGCTCAGAAATTAAATGGTTGTCACGTATTGTGGAAATGTTCTGACTTTTTACGCTACATCTGAGACCCCACAACACCTCTCCCGGGTGGGCTCGAACCACCAAATTTTCGATTAACAGCTGAAAGCGCTAACCAATTGCGCCACGGACGCCCAAAAATTAAATGTTCGTCAGGTATTTTGGAAAAACTAACATTTTACGTTACATCTGAGACGTCACAACACCGCTCCCGGGTGGGCTCAAACCACCAGTCTTTTGAATAGCAGCTGAACGCGCTAACCATTGCGCCACGGAAGCCCAAAAATTAATTGGTCGTCAGGTATTGTGGAAAAACCTTGACTTTTGACGTCATCTTGAGACGTCACAACACCTCTCCCGGATGGGCTCGAACCACCAATCTTTCGGTTAACAGCCGAACGCGCTAACCATTGAGCCACGGACGCCCAAAAATTAAATGTTCGTCAGGTATTTTGGAAAAACTCTAACATTTTACGTTACATCTGAGACGTCACAACACCGCTCCCGGGTGGGCTCAAACCACCAGTCTTTTGAATAGCAGCTGAACGCGCTAACCATTGCGCCACGGAAGCCCAAAAATTAATTGGTCGTCAGGTATTGTGGAAAAACCTTGACTTTTGACGTCATCTTGAGACGTCACAACACCGCTCCCGGATGGGCTCGAACCACCAACCTATTTGTTAACAGCCGAACGCGCTAACCATTGAGCCACGGAAGCTCTGAAATTAAATGGTTGTCACGTATTGTGGAAATGTTTTGACTTTTTCCGCTACATCTGAGACTGTACAACACCTCTCCCGGGTGGGCTCGAACCACCAACCTTTCGATTAACAGCTGAACGCGCTAACCGTTGCGCCACGGAAGCCAAAAAATTAAATGTTCGTCAGGGATTGTGGAAAAACTCTGACTTTTTACGTCACATCTGAGACCTCACAACACCGCTCCCGGATGGGGTCGAACCACCAACCTATTGGTTAACAGCCGAACCCGCTAACTATTGCGCCACGGAAGCCCAAAAATTAAATGGTCGTCAGGTATTGTGGAAAAACTTTGGCTTTCTACGTTACATTTGAGATCACACAACACCGCTCCCGGATGGGCTCGAACCACCAACCTATTGGTTAACAGCCGAACGCGCTAACCATTGATCCACGGAAGCTCAGAAATTAAATGGTTGTCAGGTATTGTGGAAAAACTTTGGCTTTCTACGTTACATTTGAGACCCCACAACACCTTTCCCGGGTGGGCTCGAACCACCAACCTTTCGACTAACAGCTGAACGCGCTAACCATTATGCCACGGAAGCCCAAAAATTAAATGCTCGTCAGGTATTGTGTAAAAACCTTGACTTTTTACGTCACATCTGAGACCTCACAACACCGCTCCCGGATGGGCTCGAACCACCAACCTATTGGTTAACAGCCGAACGCGCTAACCATTGCGCCACGGAAGCCCAAAAGTTAAATGCTCGTCAGGTATTGTGTAAAAACCTTGACATTTACGTCAAATCTGAGACCTCACAACACCGCTCCCGGATGGGGTCGAACCACCAACCTATTGGTTCACAGCCGAACGCGCTAACCATTGCACCACGGAAGCCCAAAAATTAAATGGTCGTCATTTATTGTGCAAAAACTTTGGCTTTCTACGTTACATTTGAGATCACACAACACCGCTCCCGGGTGGGCTCGAACCACCAACCTATTGGTTAACAGCCGAACGCGCTAACCATTGCGCCACGGAAGCCAAGAAATTAAAAGGTTGTCAGGTATTGTGGAAAAGTTTTGACTTTTCACGCTACGTCTGAGACCCCACAACACCTCTCTCGGGTGGGCTCGAACCACCAACCTTTTGAATAACAGCTGAGCGCGCTAACCATTGCGCCACGGAAGCCCAAAAATTAAATGTTCGTCAGGTATTGTGGAAAAACTCTGACATTTTACGTTACATCTGAGACGTCACAACACCGCTCCAGGGAGGGCTCAAACAACCAGTCTTCTGAATTGCAGCTGAACGCGCTTACCATTGCGCCACGGAAGCCCATAAATTAAATGGTCGTCAGGTATTGTGGAAAAACCTTGACTTTTTACGTTACATCTGAGAGCTCACAACACCGCTCCCGGGTGGGCTCGAACCTTCAACCTTTTGTATAACAGTTGAGCGCGCTAACCATTGCGCCACGGAAGCCCAAAAATAAAATGTTCGTCAGGTATTGTGGAAAAACCTTGATTTTACTTCACATCTGAGACGTCACAACACCGCTCCCGGATGGGCTCGAACCACCAACCTATTGGTTAACAGCCGAACGCGCTAACCATTGAGCCACGGAAGCTCAGAAATTAAATCGTTGTCAGGTATTGTGGAAAAACCTTGATTTTTTACGTCACATCTGAGACGTCACAACACCGCTCCTGGATTGGCTCGAACCACAAACCTATTTGTTAACAGCCAAACTCGCTAACCATTGAGCCACGGAAGCTCAGAAATTAAATGTTTGTCAGGTATTGTGGAAAGGTTATGACTTTTTACGTTACATCTGAGACCCTTCAACACCTCTCCCGGGTGGGCTCGAACCACCAACCTTTCGGTTAACAGCCGAACGCGCTAACCATTGAGCCACGGAAGCTCAGAAATTAAATGGTTGTCACGTAATGTGTAAAAGTTTTGACTTTTTGCGCTACATCTGAGACCACACAACACCTCTCCCGGTTGGGCTCGAACCAACAATCTTTCGATTAACAGCTGAACGTGCTAACCATTGCGCCACGGAAGCCCAAAAATGAAATGGTCGTCAGGTATTGTCGAAAAACTTTTACTTTCTACGTTACATTTGAGACCCCACAACACCGCTCCTGGGTGGGCCGAACGCGCTAACCATTGAGCCACAGAAGCTCAGAAATTAAATGGTTGTCACGTATTGTGGAAATGTTTTGACTTTTTACGCTACATCTGAGACCCCACAACACCTCTCCCGGGTGGGCTCGAACCACCAAATTTTCGATTAACAGCTGAAAGCGCTAACCAATTGCGCCACGGACGCCCAAAAATTAAATGTTCGTCAGGTATTTTGGAAAAACTAACATTTTACGTTACATCTGAGACGTCACAACACCGCTCCCGGGTGGGCTCAAACCACCAGTCTTTTGAATAGCAGCTGAACGCGCTAACCATTGCGCCACGGAAGCCCAAAAATTAATTGGTCGTCAGGTATTGTGGAAAAACCTTGACTTTTGACGTCATCTTGAGACGTCACAACACCTCTCCCGGATGGGCTCGAACCACCAATCTTTCGGTTAACAGCCGAACGCGCTAACCATTGAGCCACGGACGCCCAAAAATTAAATGTTCGTCAGGTATTTTGGAAAAACTCTAACATTTTACGTTACATCTGAGACGTCACAACACCGCTCCCGGGTGGGCTCAAACCACCAGTCTTTTGAATAGCAGCTGAACTTGCTAACCATTGCGCCACGGAAGCCCAAAAATTAAATGGTCGTCAGGTATTGTGGAAAAACCTTGACTTTTGACGTCGTCTTGAGACGTCACAACACCGCTCCCGGATGGGCTCGAACCACCAACCTATTTGTTAACAGCCGAACGCGCTAACCATTGAGCCACGGAAGCTCTGAAATTAAATGGTTGTCAAGTATTGTGGAAAAGTTTTGACTTTTTACGCTACATCTGAGACCACACAACACCTCTCCCGGATGGGCTCGAACCACCAACCTTTCGATTAACAGCTGAACGCGCTAACCAATTGCGCCACGGACGCCCAAAAATTAAATGTTCGTCAGGTATTTTGGAAAAACTCTAACATTTCACGTTTCATGTGAGACGTCACAACACCGCTCCCGGGTGGGCTCAAACCACCAGTCTTTTGAATAGCAGCTGAACGCGCTAACCATTGCGCCACGGAAGCCCAAAAATTAATTGGTCGTCAGGTATTGTGGAAAAACCTTGACTTTTGACGTCATCTTGAGACGTCACAACACCGCTCCCGGATGGGCTCGAACCACCAACCTATTTGTTAACAGCCGAACGCGCTAACCATTGAGCCACGGAAGCTCTGAAATTAAATGGTTGTCACGTATTGTGGAAATGTTTTGACTTTTTCCGCTACATCTGAGACCGTACAACACCTCTCCCGGGTGGGCTCGAACCACCAACCTTTCGATTAACAGCTGAACGCGCTAACCATTGCGCCACGGAAGCCAAAAAATTAAATGTTCGTCAGGGATTGTGGAAAAACTCTGACATTTTACGTTACATCTGAGACGTCACAACAACGCTCCCGGGAGGGCTCAAACCACCAGTCTTTTGAATAGCAGCTGAACGCGCTAACCATTGCGCCACGGAAGCCCAAAAATTAAATGGTCGTCAGGTATTTTGGAAAAACCTTGACTTTTTACGTCACATCTGACACGTCACAACACCGCTCCCGGATGCGCTCGAACCACCAACCTATTTGTTAACAGCCGAACGCGCTAACCATTGAGCCACGGAAGCTCTGAAATTAAATGGTTGTCACGTATTGTGGAAAAGTTTTGACTTTTTACGCTACATCTGAGACCACACAACACCTCTCCCGGGTGTGCTCGAACCACCAATCTTTCGATTAACAGCTGAACGCGCTAAACATTGCGCCACGGAAGCCCAAAAATTAAATGTTCGTCAGGTATTGTGGAAAAACTCTGATATTTTACGTTACATCTGAGACGTCACAACACCGCTCCCGGAAGGCCTCAACGATTTTGAAAATGTTATTAAAAATCAAGGTACATTTTTAATTATTGTTCAATCGAGATGAAATCACTTTCAATGAGTGTTTTATAGGGAATTAAGCTGAATTCGGTCAAACATTTCTCCAGAAAAAAATGCATTCAAAAGTGTACCGAAAAAATCGCATGTTTTTCTTCTTCAAGATACAAAATCCGTGACAACGATTTCTTATTGAAAAATTTAATTTTAACAGTTTTTTAAATGAATATCGTTCCATTTGCTTGAATTAAAGCAAAATGTATAAAAATAATGGTTTCAGTGGTTATATTTGAAAATAGTGAAGAAATACTCAAAATATGCTTCTTTGGCCGTGAAACGTCGATTTTGAAAATGTTATTATAAATCGAGGTAAATTTTTATTTATTGTTCAATCGAGATGAAATCACTTTTAATGAGTGTTTTATTGGGAATTAAGCTGAATTCGGTCAAAAATTTCTCCAGAAAAAAATGCATTCAAAAAAGTACCGAGAAAATCGCATGTTTTTCTTCTTCAAGATACAAAATCCGTGACAACGATTTCTTATTGAAAAATTTAATTTTAACAGTTTTTTGATTGAATATCGTTACATTTGCTTGAATTAAAGCAAAAAGTATAAAAATAATGGTTTCAGTGAACATATTTGAAAATAGTGAAGAAATACTCAAAGTAAGCTTCTTTGGACGTGAAACGTCGATTTTGAAAATGTTATTAAAAATCGAGGTAAATTTTTAATTATTGTTCAATCGAGATGAAATCACTTTCAATGAGTGTTTTATAGGCAATTAAGCTGAATTCGGTCAAACATTTCTCCAGAAAAAAATGCATTCAAAAGTGTACCGAAAAAATCGCATTTTTTTTTCTTCAAGATACAAAATCCGTGACAACGATTTCTTATTTAAAATTGAATTTTAACAGTTTGTTGAATGAATATCGTTACATTTGCTTGAATTAACGCAAAAATTACAAAAATAATGGTTTCAGTGGTTATATTTGAAAACAGTGAACAAATACTCAAAATGTTTTTCTTAGGCCGAGTTACGTCGATTTTGAAAATGTTATTAAAAATCGAGGTACATTTTTATTTATTGTTCAATCGAGATGAAATCACTTTCAATGAGTGTTTTATAGGGAATTAAGCTGAATTCGGTCAAAAATTTCTCCTAAAAAAAATGCATTCAAAAAAGTACCAAAAAAATCGCATGTTTTTCTTCTTCAAGATATAAAATCCGTGACAACGATTTCTTATTGAAAAATTTAATTTTAACAGTTTTTTGATTGAATATCGTTACATTTGCTTGAATTAAAGCAAAAAGTATAAAAATAATGCTTTCAGTGAACATGTTTGAAAATAGTGAAGAAATACTCAAAGTATGCTTCTTTGGCCGTGAAACGTCGATTTTGAAAATGTTATCAAAAATCGAGGTAAATTTTTAATTATTGTTCAATCGAGATGAAATCACTCTCAATGAGTGTTTTATAGGGAATTAAGCTGAATTCGGTCAAAAATTTCTCCTGAAAAAAATGCATTCAAAAAAGTACCGAAAAAATCGCATGTTTTTCTTCTTCAAGATACAAAATCCGTGACAACGATTTCTTATTGAAAAATTGAATTTTAACAGTTTTTTGAATGAATATCGTTACATTTGCTTGAATTAAAGCAAAAAGTATAAAAATAATGGTTTCAGTGGTTATTTTTGAAAATAGTGAAGAAATACTCAAAATATGCTTCTTTGGCCGTGAAACGTCGATTTTGAAAATGTTATTAAAAATCGAGGTAAATTTTTAATTATTGTTCAATCGAGATGAAATCACTTTCAATGAGTGTTTTATAGGGAATTAAGCTGAATTCGGTCAAGCATTTCTCCAGAAAAAAATGCATTCAAAAAAGTACCGAAAAAATCGCATGTTTTTCTTCTTCAAGATACAAAATCCGTGACAACAATTTCTTATTTAAAATTGAATTTTAACAGTTTGTTGAATGAATATCGTTACATTTGCTTGAATTAACGCAAAAATTACAAAAATAATTGTTTCAGTGGTTATATTTGAAAACAGTGAACAAATACTCAAAATGTTTTTCTTAGGCCGAGTTACGTCGATTTTGAAAATGTTATT